>NW_026607742.1:0-119519 GCF_029499605.1 Hyla sarda | reverse complement strand
TCCCGGTTATCCCCTCTAGGCCTTTTGGCTTAGATCAAGTGTAAAAAAAGAAAGGATCTTGCGACAGATCGCATCCTGAGGCACGTTTTTTTTTTGTGTGAATACTTGCACTTGGGTGACTTGTGAGCACATACTGATACATACGTTCCCTATCTGGGGACCATAAATTAAATGGATTTTTGAGAAAGGGAGCTGATTTGGAAGCTTGCTTCTGTCGCCCTATGCATTGACCCGATGTGGCAGTATCTTCGGGTAGTGAACAGTGCACCACCCCATTCCAGTGTTAAACAAGAAAGATTCTCATTTAATCCTCCGTGGGTGAGAATTTGAGTTTGAGAATTGGAGACCAAAATGATGAGTTGCACTGACTGGTTTATGAACGTCTATTCATTTAGCGTTTTAATGACCATGTTTGCACACTGATTGGTGTAAAAAAATAAAATAAAACTAAATAATAATAATCTAGCACACCTGTGCAGGTTTGACATGACATGACAGGTAGCTGTCTTGTGGGTGGTGCTGAATCCTGTTAAATGACATGAGGGTCTCATGCCTATACACAAGGGTGTGTCATTGCTGTTGCTTGACCATGCATTGGTTTCTGTGGTCAGTGAATGATAAAAACAAAATTTACCATCCATTGATGGATGGGAAATCCGCCATGAGGCATTTGTTTTTAGAAACTGCTGCTCACAACCAATGTTGCAATGGAGTGTCTCCATCTGCTGGTGGTATTGGAAAGGCATTAGTGCTATGACAGGGTCTGAAGAAGAAGAAGAAGAAGAAGAAGAAGAAGAAGACGGAAAAAAATATATATAAAAAGAAAAAGAGAGAGAGAGAGAGAGACTGACTTAGTGAGCGAGTGAGTGAGAGAGTGAGAGTGAGTGAGAGTGAATGAGTGAGTGAGTGATTGAGTGAGTGAGTGAGTGAGAACAAATGAGTTAAAGCAAGTGAGTGAGAGAGATCGAATGAATGAAAGTCTGAATGACAGAAAGAAAAAAGGATGAAGAAAGAAGCATGAAGAAAAAAAAATGTATATGGAGTTGCTGACATGAGTGCAATCTACAAAGCCGTTGAGGCTGATCCTCATGGGAGGATTATTGCACCAGGACCCTTAGCACTTTTAAAATGCCATTCAATGCCACGGGCTAGATGTAAACTGCAGATGACCATGTTGTGGTAGTTACCATGGATACCCAAGTGATGTGTGAGCTAACACATAGGCCCAACAGATTCCAAGAAGGCCAGAATCACCAGCGGCACCACCATCGATTGTCAGGTCACCCGGATTCAGCAAATACCAGAGTCCAAAATGATGCAGGTTTATACTGTTAATTTTCAGTTTATCGTTACAGTTGGTGTTATTCCATGTCGGAAGGGACGCAGCTACAGCCAGTGGGGTAACTAGAGACAGGCAGGCAGCTATGTGCAACAAAGGTAGGCGTGTTGTTTTCATATGCAGATCTGAAATATTGTCTTATATGCAAGAGGAGGAGTGATGGGGGTTCAGGCAAAAGCCAGGCTATGGATTGCATTGCTAAATGCTCCATCAGAGTGCAATGGTCGCCTGTCCTTTTTTTAAGTGATGATGTGGGTTTAGCCTGTGCTGTATGTATGTATGGGTGGCTGACTGCCACCCACCCAGAAAGTGTATGGGAGGCTGGTTGGCTGCCAGCCTTCCTTCCATTCCTATGAGTAATGTGAGTGCTCATGAAGGGGACATGGTTGGGTCCACCCCTTTCCCGGTTATCCCCTCTAGGCCTTTTGGCTTAGATCAAGTGTAAAAAAAGAAAGGATCTTGCGACAGATCGCATCCTGAGGCACGTTTTTTTTTGTGTGAATACTTGCACTTGGGTGACTTGTGAGCACATACTGATACATACGTTCCCTATCTGGGGACCATAAATTAAATGGATTTTTGAGAAAGGGAGCTGATTTGGAAGCTTGCTTCTGTCGCCATATGCATTGACCCGATGTGGCAGTATCTTCGGGTAGTGAACAGTGCACCACCCCATTCCAGTGTTAAACAAGAAAGATTCTCATTTAATCCTCCGTGGGTGAGAATTTGAGTTTGAGAATTGGAGACCAAAATGATGAGTTGCACTGACTGGTTTATGAACGTCTATTCATTTAGCGTTTTAATGACCATGTTTGCACACTGATTGGTGTAAAAAAATAAAATAAAACTAAATAATAATAATCTAGCACACCTGTGCAGGTTTGACATGACATGACAGGTAGCTGTCTTGTGGGTGGTGCTGAATCCTGTTAAATGACATGAGGGTCTCATGCCTATACACAAGGGTGTGTCATTGCTGTTGCTTGACCATGCATTGGTTTCTGTGGTCAGTGAATGATAAAAACAAAATTTACCATCCATTGATGGATGGGAAATCCGCCATGAGGCATTTGTTTTTAGAAACTGCTGCTCACAACCAATGTTGCAATGGAGTGTCTCCATCTGCTGGTGGTATTGGAAAGGCATTAGTGCTATGACAGGGTCTGAAGAAGAAGAAGAAGAAGAAGAAGAAGAAGACGGAAAAAAATATATATAAAAAGAAAAAGAGAGAGAGAGAGAGAGACTGACTTAGTGAGCGAGTGAGTGAGAGAGTGAGAGTGAGTGAGAGTGAATGAGTGAGTGAGTGATTGAGTGAGTGAGTGAGTGAGTGAGTGAGAACAAATGAGTTAAAGCAAGTGAGTGAGAGAGATCGAATGAATGAAAGTCTGAATGACAGAAAGAAAAAAGGATGAAGAAAGAAGCATGAAGAAAAAAAAATGTATATGGAGTTGCTGACATGAGTGCAATCTACAAAGCCGTTGAGGCTGATCCTCATGGGAGGATTATTGCACCAGGACCCTTAGCACTTTTAAAATGCCATTCAATGCCACGGGCTAGATGTAAACTGCAGATGACCATGTTGTGGTAGTTACCATGGATACCCAAGTGATGTGTGAGCTAACACATAGGCCCAACAGATTCCAAGAAGGCCAGAATCACCAGCGGCACCACCATCGATTGTCAGGTCACCCGGATTCAGCAAATACCAGAGTCCAAAATGATGCAGGTTTATACTGTTAATTTTCAGTTTATCGTTACAGTTGGTGTTATTCCATGTCGGAAGGGACGCAGCTACAGCCAGTGGGGTAACTAGAGACAGGCAGGCAGCTATGTGCAACAAAGGTAGGCGTGTTGTTTTCATATGCAGATCTGAAATATTGTCTTATATGCAAGAGGAGGAGTGATGGGGGTTCAGGCAAAAGCCAGGCTATGGATTGCATTGCTAAATGCTCCATCAGAGTGCAATGGTCGCCTGTCCTTTTTTTAAGTGATGATGTGGGTTTAGCCTGTGCTGTATGTATGTATGGGTGGCTGACTGCCACCCACCCAGAAAGTGTATGGGAGGCTGGTTGGCTGCCAGCCTTCCTTCCATTCCTATGAGTAATGTGAGTGCTCATGAAGGGGACATGGTTGGGTCCACCCCTTTCCCGGTTATCCCCTCTAGGCCTTTTGGCTTAGATCAAGTGTACAAAAAGAAAGGATCTTGCGTCAGATCGCATCCTGAGGCACGTTTTTTTTTGTGTGAATACTTGCACTTGGGTGACTTGTGAGCACATACTGATACATACGTTCCCTATCTGGGGACCATAAATTAAATGGATTTTTGAGAAAGGGAGCTGATTTGGAAGCTTGCTTCTGTCGCCCTATGCATTGACCCGATGTGGCAGTATCTTCGGGTAGTGAACAGTGCACCACCCCATTCCAGTGTTAAACAAGAAAGATTCTCATTTAATCCTCCGTGGGTGAGAATTTGAGTTTGAGAATTGGAGACCAAAATGATGAGTTGCACTGACTGGTTTATGAACGTCTATTCATTTAGCGTTTTAATGACCATGTTTGCACACTGATTGGTGTAAAAAAATAAAATAAAACTAAATAATAATAATCTAGCACACCTGTGCAGGTTTGACATGACATGACAGGTAGCTGTCTTGTGGGTGGTGCTGAATCCTGTTAAATGACATGAGGGTCTCATGCCTATACACAAGGGTGTGTCATTGCTGTTGCTTGACCATGCATTGGTTTCTGTGGTCAGTGAATGATAAAAACAAAATTTACCATCCATTGATGGATGGGAAATCCGCCATGAGGCATTTGTTTTTAGAAACTGCTGCTCACAACCAATGTTGCAATGGAGTGTCTCCATCTGCTGGTGGTATTGGAAAGGCATTAGTGCTATGACAGGGTCTGAAGAAGAAGAAGAAGAAGAAGAAGAAGAAGAAGAAGAAGAAGAAGAAGACGGAAAAAAATATATATAAAAAGAAAAAGAGAGAGAGAGAGAGAGAGACTGACTTAGTGAGCGAGTGAGTGAGAGAGTGAGAGTGAGTGAGAGTGAATGAGTGAGTGAGTGAGTGAGTGAGTGAGAACAAATGAGTTAAAGCAAGTGAGTGAGAGAGATCGAATGAATGAAAGTCTGAATGACAGAAAGAAAAAAGGATGAAGAAAGAAGCATGAAGAAAAAAAAATGTATATGGAGTTGCTGACATGAGTGCAATCTACAAAGCCGTTGAGGCTGATCCTCATGGGAGGATTATTGCACCAGGACCCTTAGCACTTTTAAAATGCCATTCAATGCCACGGGCTAGATGTAAACTGCAGATGACCATGTTGTGGTAGTTACCATGGATACCCAAGTGATGTGTGAGCTAACACATAGGCCCAACAGATTCCAAGAAGGCCAGAATCACCAGCGGCACCACCATCGGGTCGCCTGTCCTTTTTTTAAGTGATGATGTGGGTTTAGCCTGTGCTGTATGTATGTATGGGTGGCTGACTGCCACCCACCCAGAAAGTGAATGGGAGGCTGGTTGGCTGCCAGCCTTCCTTCCATTCCTATGAGTAATGTGAGTGCTCATGAAGGGGACATGGTTGGGTCCACCCCTTTCCCGGTTATCCCCTCTAGGCCTTTTGGCTTAGATCAAGTGTAAAAAAAGAAAGGATCTTGCGACAGATCGCATCCTGAGGCACGTTTTTTTTTTGTGTGAATACTTGCACTTGGGTGACTTGTGAGCACATACTGATACATACGTTCCCTATCTGGGGACCATAAATTAAATGGATTTTTGAGAAAGGGAGCTGATTTGGAAGCTTGCTTCTGTCGCCCTATGCATTGACCCGATGTGGCAGTATCTTCGGGTAGTGAACAGTGCACCACCCCATTCCAGTGTTAAACAAGAAAGATTCTCATTTAATCCTCCGTGGGTGAGAATTTGAGTTTGAGAATTGGAGACCAAAATGATGAGTTGCACTGACTGGTTTATGAACGTCTATTCATTTAGCGTTTTAATGACCATGTTTGCACACTGATTGGTGTAAAAAAATAAAATAAAACTAAATAATAATAATCTAGCACACCTGTGCAGGTTTGACATGACATGACAGGTAGCTGTCTTGTGGGTGGTGCTGAATCCTGTTAAATGACATGAGGGTCTCATGCCTATACACAAGGGTGTGTCATTGCTGTTGCTTGACCATGCATTGGTTTCTGTGGTCAGTGAATGATAAAAACAAAATTTACCATCCATTGATGGATGGGAAATCCGCCATGAGGCATTTGTTTTTAGAAACTGCTGCTCACAACCAATGTTGCAATGGAGTGTCTCCATCTGCTGGTGGTATTGGAAAGGCATTAGTGCTATGACAGGGTCTGAAGAAGAAGAAGAAGAAGAAGAAGAAGAAGAAGACGGAAAAAAATATATATAAAAAGAAAAAGAGAGAGAGAGAGAGAGACTGACTTAGTGAGCGAGTGAGTGAGAGAGTGAGAGTGAGTGAGAGTGAATGAGTGAGTGAGTGATTGAGTGAGTGAGTGAGTGAGTGAGTGAGTGAGAACAAATGAGTTAAAGCAAGTGAGTGAGAGAGATCGAATGAATGAAAGTCTGAATGACAGAAAGAAAAAAGGATGAAGAAAGAAGCATGAAGAAAAAAAAATGTATATGGAGTTGCTGACATGAGTGCAATCTACAAAGCCGTTGAGGCTGATCCTCATGGGAGGATTATTGCACCAGGACCCTTAGCACTTTTAAAATGCCATTCAATGCCACGGGCTAGATGTAAACTGCAGATGACCATGTTGTGGTAGTTACCATGGATACCCAAGTGATGTGTGAGCTAACACATAGGCCCAACAGATTCCAAGAAGGCCAGAATCACCAGCGGCACCACCATCGATTGTCAGGTCACCCGGATTCAGCAAATACCAGAGTCCAAAATGATGCAGGTTTATACTGTTAATTTTCAGTTTATCGTTACAGTTGGTGTTATTCCATGTCGGAAGGGACGCAGCTACAGCCAGTGGGGTAACTAGAGACAGGCAGGCAGCTATGTGCAACAAAGGTAGGCGTGTTGTTTTCATATGCAGATCTGAAATATTGTCTTATATGCAAGAGGAGGAGTGATGGGGGTTCAGGCAAAAGCCAGGCTATGGATTGCATTGCTAAATGCTCCATCAGAGTGCAATGGTCGCCTGTCCTTTTTTTAAGTGATGATGTGGGTTTAGCCTGTGCTGTATGTATGTATGGGTGGCTGACTGCCACCCACCCAGAAAGTGTATGGGAGGCTGGTTGGCTGCCAGCCTTCCTTCCATTCCTATGAGTAATGTGAGTGCTCATGAAGGGGACATGGTTGGGTCCACCCCTTTCCCGGTTATCCCCTCTAGGCCTTTTGGCTTAGATCAAGTGTAAAAAAAGAAAGGATCTTGCGACAGATCGCATCCTGAGGCACGTTTTTTTTTGTGTGAATACTTGCACTTGGGTGACTTGTGAGCACATACTGATACATACGTTCCCTATCTGGGGACCATAAATTAAATGGATTTTTGAGAAAGGGAGCTGATTTGGAAGCTTGCTTCTGTCGCCCTATGCATTGACCCGATGTGGCAGTATCTTCGGGTAGTGAACAGTGCACCACCCCATTCCAGTGTTAAACAAGAAAGATTCTCATTTAATCCTCCGTGGGTGAGAATTTGAGTTTGAGAATTGGAGACCAAAATGATGAGTTGCACTGACTGGTTTATGAACGTCTATTCATTTTTAGCGTTTTAATGACCATGTTTGCACACTGATTGGTGTAAAAAAATAAAATAAAACTAAATAATAATAATCTAGCACACCTGTGCAGGTTTGACATGACATGACAGGTAGCTGTCTTGTGGGTGGTGCTGAATCCTGTTAAATGACATGAGGGTCTCATGCCTATACACAAGGGTGTGTCATTGCTGTTGCTTGACCATGCATTGGTTTCTGTGGTCAGTGAATGATAAAAACAAAATTTACCATCCATTGATGGATGGGAAATCCGCCATGAGGCATTTGTTTTTAGAAACTGCTGCTCACAACCAATGTTGCAATGGAGTGTCTCCATCTGCTGGTGGTATTGGAAAGGCATTAGTGCTATGACAGGGTCTGAAGAAGAAGAAGAAGAAGAAGAAGAAGACGGAAAAAAATATATATAAAAAGAAAAAGAGAGAGAGAGAGAGAGACTGACTTAGTGAGCGAGTGAGTGAGAGAGTGAGAGTGAGTGAGAGTGAATGAGTGAGTGAGTGATTGAGTGAGTGAGTGAGTGAGTGAGAACAAATGAGTTAAAGCAAGTGAGTGAGAGAGATCGAATGAATGAAAGTCTGAATGACAGAAAGAAAAAAGGATGAAGAAAGAAGCATGAAGAAAAAAAAATGTATATGGAGTTGCTGACATGAGTGCAATCTACAAAGCCGTTGAGGCTGATCCTCATGGGAGGATTATTGCACCAGGACCCTTAGCACTTTTAAAATGCCATTCAATGCCACGGGCTAGATGTAAACTGCAGATGACCATGTTGTGGTAGTTACCATGGATACCCAAGTGATGTGTGAGCTAACACATAGGCCCAACAGATTCCAAGAAGGCCAGAATCACCAGCGGCACCACCATCGATTGTCAGGTCACCCGGATTCAGCAAATACCAGAGTCCAAAATGATGCAGGTTTATACTGTTAATTTTCAGTTTATCGTTACAGTTGGTGTTATTCCATGTCGGAAGGGACGCAGCTACAGCCAGTGGGGTAACTAGAGACAGGCAGGCAGCTATGTGCAACAAAGGTAGGCGTGTTGTTTTCATATGCAGATCTGAAATATTGTCTTATATGCAAGAGGAGGAGTGATGGGGGTTCAGGCAAAAGCCAGGCTATGGATTGCATTGCTAAATGCTCCATCAGAGTGCAATGGTCGCCTGTCCTTTTTTTAAGTGATGATGTGGGTTTAGCCTGTGCTGTATGTATGTATGGGTGGCTGACTGCCACCCACCCAGAAAGTGTATGGGAGGCTGGTTGGCTGCCAGCCTTCCTTCCATTCCTATGAGTAATGTGAGTGCTCATGAAGGGGACATGGTTGGGTCCACCCCTTTCCCGGTTATCCCCTCTAGGCCTTTTGGCTTAGATCAAGTGTAAAAAAAGAAAGGATCTTGCGACAGATCGCATCCTGAGGCACGTTTTTTTTTGTGTGAATACTTGCACTTGGGTGACTTGTGAGCACATACTGATACATACGTTCCCTATCTGGGGACCATAAATTAAATGGATTTTTGAGAAAGGGAGCTGATTTGGAAGCTTGCTTCTGTCGCCCTATGCATTGACCCGATGTGGCAGTATCTTCGGGTAGTGAACAGTGCACCACCCCATTCCAGTGTTAAACAAGAAAGATTCTCATTTAATCCTCCGTGGGTGAGAATTTGAGTTTGAGAATTGGAGACCAAAATGATGAGTTGCACTGACTGGTTTATGAACGTCTATTCATTTAGCGTTTTAATGACCATGTTTGCACACTGATTGGTGTAAAAAAATAAAATAAAACTAAATAATAATAATCTAGCACACCTGTGCAGGTTTGACATGACATGACAGGTAGCTGTCTTGTGGGTGGTGCTGAATCCTGTTAAATGACATGAGGGTCTCATGCCTATACACAAGGGTGTGTCATTGCTGTTGCTTGACCATGCATTGGTTTCTGTGGTCAGTGAATGATAAAAACAAAATTTACCATCCATTGATGGATGGGAAATCCGCCATGAGGCATTTGTTTTTAGAAACTGCTGCTCACAACCAATGTTGCAATGGAGTGTCTCCATCTGCTGGTGGTATTGGAAAGGCATTAGTGCTATGACAGGGTCTGAAGAAGAAGAAGAAGAAGAAGAAGAAGACGGAAAAAAATATATATAAAAAGAAAAAGAGAGAGAGAGAGAGAGACTGACTTAGTGAGCGAGTGAGTGAGAGAGTGAGAGTGAGTGAGAGTGAATGAGTGAGTGAGTGATTGAGTGAGTGAGTGAGTGAGTGAGAACAAATGAGTTAAAGCAAGTGAGTGAGAGAGATCGAATGAATGAAAGTCTGAATGACAGAAAGAAAAAAGGATGAAGAAAGAAGCATGAAGAAAAAAAAATGTATATGGAGTTGCTGACATGAGTGCAATCTACAAAGCCGTTGAGGCTGATCCTCATGGGAGGATTATTGCACCAGGACCCTTAGCACTTTTAAAATGCCATTCAATGCCACGGGCTAGATGTAAACTGCAGATGACCATGTTGTGGTAGTTACCATGGATACCCAAGTGATGTGTGAGCTAACACATAGGCCCAACAGATTCCAAGAAGGCCAGAATCACCAGCGGCACCACCATCGATTGTCAGGTCACCCGGATTCAGCAAATACCAGAGTCCAAAATGATGCAGGTTTATACTGTTAATTTTCAGTTTATCGTTACAGTTGGTGTTATTCCATGTCGGAAGGGACGCAGCTACAGCCAGTGGGGTAACTAGAGACAGGCAGGCAGCTATGTGCAACAAAGGTAGGCGTGTTGTTTTCATATGCAGATCTGAAATATTGTCTTATATGCAAGAGGAGGAGTGATGGGGGTTCAGGCAAAAGCCAGGCTATGGATTGCATTGCTAAATGCTCCATCAGAGTGCAATGGTCGCCTGTCCTTTTTTTAAGTGATGATGTGGGTTTAGCCTGTGCTGTATGTATGTATGGGTGGCTGACTGCCACCCACCCAGAAAGTGTATGGGAGGCTGGTTGGCTGCCAGCCTTCCTTCCATTCCTATGAGTAATGTGAGTGCTCATGAAGGGGACATGGTTGGGTCCACCCCTTTCCCGGTTATCCCCTCTAGGCCTTTTGGCTTAGATCAAGTGTAAAAAAAGAAAGGATCTTGCGACAGATCGCATCCTGAGGCACGTTTTTTTTTGTGTGAATACTTGCACTTGGGTGACTTGTGAGCACATACTGATACATACGTTCCCTATCTGGGGACCATAAATTAAATGGATTTTTGAGAAAGGGAGCTGATTTGGAAGCTTGCTTCTGTCGCCCTATGCATTGACCCGATGTGGCAGTATCTTCGGGTAGTGAACAGTGCACCACCCCATTCCAGTGTTAAACAAGAAAGATTCTCATTTAATCCTCCGTGGGTGAGAATTTGAGTTTGAGAATTGGAGACCAAAATGATGAGTTGCACTGACTGGTTTATGAACGTCTATTCATTTAGCGTTTTAATGACCATGTTTGCACACTGATTGGTGTAAAAAAATAAAATAAAACTAAATAATAATAATCTAGCACACCTGTGCAGGTTTGACATGACATGACAGGTAGCTGTCTTGTGGGTGGTGCTGAATCCTGTTAAATGACATGAGGGTCTCATGCCTATACACAAGGGTGTGTCATTGCTGTTGCTTGACCATGCATTGGTTTCTGTGGTCAGTGAATGATAAAAACAAAATTTACCATCCATTGATGGATGGGAAATCCGCCATGAGGCATTTGTTTTTAGAAACTGCTGCTCACAACCAATGTTGCAATGGAGTGTCTCCATCTGCTGGTGGTATTGGAAAGGCATTAGTGCTATGACAGGGTCTGAAGAAGAAGAAGAAGAAGAAGAAGAAGAAGACGGAAAAAAATATATATAAAAAGAAAAAGAGAGAGAGAGAGAGAGACTGACTTAGTGAGCGAGTGAGTGAGAGAGTGAGAGTGAGTGAGAGTGAATGAGTGAGTGAGTGATTGAGTGAGTGAGTGAGTGAGTGAGTGAGTGAGTGAGAACAAATGAGTTAAAGCAAGTGAGTGAGAGAGATCGAATGAATGAAAGTCTGAATGACAGAAAGAAAAAAGGATGAAGAAAGAAGCATGAAGAAAAAAAAATGTATATGGAGTTGCTGACATGAGTGCAATCTACAAAGCCGTTGAGGCTGATCCTCATGGGAGGATTATTGCACCAGGACCCTTAGCACTTTTAAAATGCCATTCAATGCCACGGGCTAGATGTAAACTGCAGATGACCATGTTGTGGTAGTTACCATGGATACCCAAGTGATGTGTGAGCTAACACATAGGCCCAACAGATTCCAAGAAGGCCAGAATCACCAGCGGCACCACCATCGATTGTCAGGTCACCCGGATTCAGCAAATACCAGAGTCCAAAATGATGCAGGTTTATACTGTTAATTTTCAGTTTATCGTTACAGTTGGTGTTATTCCATGTCGGAAGGGACGCAGCTACAGCCAGTGGGGTAACTAGAGACAGGCAGGCAGCTATGTGCAACAAAGGTAGGCGTGTTGTTTTCATATGCAGATCTGAAATATTGTCTTATATGCAAGAGGAGGAGTGATGGGGGTTCAGGCAAAAGCCAGGCTATGGATTGCATTGCTAAATGCTCCATCAGAGTGCAATGGTCGCCTGTCCTTTTTTTAAGTGATGATGTGGGTTTAGCCTGTGCTGTATGTATGTATGGGTGGCTGACTGCCACCCACCCAGAAAGTGTATGGGAGGCTGGTTGGCTGCCAGCCTTCCTTCCATTCCTATGAGTAATGTGAGTGCTCATGAAGGGGACATGGTTGGGTCCACCCCTTTCCCGGTTATCCCCTCTAGGCCTTTTGGCTTAGATCAAGTGTAAAAAAAGAAAGGATCTTGCGACAGATCGCATCCTGAGGCACGTTTTTTTTTGTGTGAATACTTGCACTTGGGTGACTTGTGAGCACATACTGATACATACGTTCCCTATCTGGGGACCATAAATTAAATGGATTTTTGAGAAAGGGAGCTGATTTGGAAGCTTGCTTCTGTCGCCCTATGCATTGACCCGATGTGGCAGTATCTTCGGGTAGTGAACAGTGCACCACCCCATTCCAGTGTTAAACAAGAAAGATTCTCATTTAATCCTCCGTGGGTGAGAATTTGAGTTTGAGAATTGGAGACCAAAATGATGAGTTGCACTGACTGGTTTATGAACGTCTATTCATTTAGCGTTTTAATGACCATGTTTGCACACTGATTGGTGTAAAAAAATAAAATAAAACTAAATAATAATAATCTAGCACACCTGTGCAGGTTTGACATGACATGACAGGTAGCTGTCTTGTGGGTGGTGCTGAATCCTGTTAAATGACATGAGGGTCTCATGCCTATACACAAGGGTGTGTCATTGCTGTTGCTTGACCATGCATTGGTTTCTGTGGTCAGTGAATGATAAAAACAAAATTTACCATCCATTGATGGATGGGAAATCCGCCATGAGGCATTTGTTTTTAGAAACTGCTGCTCACAACCAATGTTGCAATGGAGTGTCTCCATCTGCTGGTGGTATTGGAAAGGCATTAGTGCTATGACAGGGTCTGAAGAAGAAGAAGAAGAAGAAGAAGAAGAAGAAGAAGACGGAAAAAAATATATATAAAAAGAAAAAGAGAGAGAGAGAGAGAGACTGACTTAGTGAGCGAGTGAGTGAGAGAGTGAGAGTGAGTGAGAGTGAATGAGTGAGTGAGTGATTGAGTGAGTGAGTGAGTGAGTGAGAACAAATGAGTTAAAGCAAGTGAGTGAGAGAGATCGAATGAATGAAAGTCTGAATGACAGAAAGAAAAAAGGATGAAGAAAGAAGCATGAAGAAAAAAAAATGTATATGGAGTTGCTGACATGAGTGCAATCTACAAAGCCGTTGAGGCTGATCCTCATGGGAGGATTATTGCACCAGGACCCTTAGCACTTTTAAAATGCCATTCAATGCCACGGGCTAGATGTAAACTGCAGATGACCATGTTGTGGTAGTTACCATGGATACCCAAGTGATGTGTGAGCTAACACATAGGCCCAACAGATTCCAAGAAGGCCAGAATCACCAGCGGCACCACCATCGATTGTCAGGTCACCCGGATTCAGCAAATACCAGAGTCCAAAATGATGCAGGTTTATACTGTTAATTTTCAGTTTATCGTTACAGTTGGTGTTATTCCATGTCGGAAGGGACGCAGCTACAGCCAGTGGGGTAACTAGAGACAGGCAGGCAGCTATGTGCAACAAAGGTAGGCGTGTTGTTTTCATATGCAGATCTGAAATATTGTCTTATATGCAAGAGGAGGAGTGATGGGGGTTCAGGCAAAAGCCAGGCTATGGATTGCATTGCTAAATGCTCCATCAGAGTGCAATGGTCGCCTGTCCTTTTTTTAAGTGATGATGTGGGTTTAGCCTGTGCTGTATGTATGTATGGGTGGCTGACTGCCACCCACCCAGAAAGTGTATGGGAGGCTGGTTGGCTGCCAGCCTTCCTTCCATTCCTATGAGTAATGTGAGTGCTCATGAAGGGGACATGGTTGGGTCCACCCCTTTCCCGGTTATCCCCTCTAGGCCTTTTGGCTTAGATCAAGTGTAAAAAAAGAAAGGATCTTGCGACAGATCGCATCCTGAGGCACGTTTTTTTTTGTGTGAATACTTGCACTTGGGTGACTTGTGAGCACATACTGATACATACGTTCCCTATCTGGGGACCATAAATTAAATGGATTTTTGAGAAAGGGAGCTGATTTGGAAGCTTGCTTCTGTCGCCCTATGCATTGACCCGATGTGGCAGTATCTTCGGGTAGTGAACAGTGCACCACCCCATTCCAGTGTTAAACAAGAAAGATTCTCATTTAATCCTCCGTGGGTGAGAATTTGAGTTTGAGAATTGGAGACCAAAATGATGAGTTGCACTGACTGGTTTATGAACGTCTATTCATTTAGCGTTTTAATGACCATGTTTGCACACTGATTGGTGTAAAAAAATAAAATAAAACTAAATAATAATAATCTAGCACACCTGTGCAGGTTTGACATGACATGACAGGTAGCTGTCTTGTGGGTGGTGCTGAATCCTGTTAAATGACATGAGGGTCTCATGCCTATACACAAGGGTGTGTCATTGCTGTTGCTTGACCATGCATTGGTTTCTGTGGTCAGTGAATGATAAAAACAAAATTTACCATCCATTGATGGATGGGAAATCCGCCATGAGGCATTTGTTTTTAGAAACTGCTGCTCACAACCAATGTTGCAATGGAGTGTCTCCATCTGCTGGTGGTATTGGAAAGGCATTAGTGCTATGACAGGGTCTGAAGAAGAAGAAGAAGAAGAAGAAGAAGAAGAAGAAGAAGACGGAAAAAAATATATATAAAAAGAAAAAGAGAGAGAGAGAGAGAGACTGACTTAGTGAGCGAGTGAGTGAGAGAGTGAGAGTGAGTGAGAGTGAATGAGTGAGTGAGTGATTGAGTGAGTGAGTGAGAACAAATGAGTTAAAGCAAGTGAGTGAGAGAGATCGAATGAATGAAAGTCTGAATGACAGAAAGAAAAAAGGATGAAGAAAGAAGCATGAAGAAAAAAAAATGTATATGGAGTTGCTGACATGAGTGCAATCTACAAAGCCGTTGAGGCTGATCCTCATGGGAGGATTATTGCACCAGGACCCTTAGCACTTTTAAAATGCCATTCAATGCCACGGGCTAGATGTAAACTGCAGATGACCATGTTGTGGTAGTTACCATGGATACCCAAGTGATGTGTGAGCTAACACATAGGCCCAACAGATTCCAAGAAGGCCAGAATCACCAGCGGCACCACCATCGATTGTCAGGTCACCCGGATTCAGCAAATACCAGAGTCCAAAATGATGCAGGTTTATACTGTTAATTTTCAGTTTATCGTTACAGTTGGTGTTATTCCATGTCGGAAGGGACGCAGCTACAGCCAGTGGGGTAACTAGAGACAGGCAGGCAGCTATGTGCAACAAAGGTAGGCGTGTTGTTTTCATATGCAGATCTGAAATATTGTCTTATATGCAAGAGGAGGAGTGATGGGGGTTCAGGCAAAAGCCAGGCTATGGATTGCATTGCTAAATGCTCCATCAGAGTGCAATGGTCGCCTGTCCTTTTTTTAAGTGATGATGTGGGTTTAGCCTGTGCTGTATGTATGTATGGGTGGCTGACTGCCACCCACCCAGAAAGTGTATGGGAGGCTGGTTGGCTGCCAGCCTTCCTTCCATTCCTATGAGTAATGTGAGTGCTCATGAAGGGGACATGGTTGGGTCCACCCCTTTCCCGGTTATCCCCTCTAGGCCTTTTGGCTTAGATCAAGTGTAAAAAAAGAAAGGATCTTGCGACAGATCGCATCCTGAGGCACGTTTTTTTTTGTGTGAATACTTGCACTTGGGTGACTTGTGAGCACATACTGATACATACGTTCCCTATCTGGGGACCATAAATTAAATGGATTTTTGAGAAAGGGAGCTGATTTGGAAGCTTGCTTCTGTCGCCCTATGCATTGACCCGATGTGGCAGTATCTTCGGGTAGTGAACAGTGCACCACCCCATTCCAGTGTTAAACAAGAAAGATTCTCATTTAATCCTCCGTGGGTGAGAATTTGAGTTTGAGAATTGGAGACCAAAATGATGAGTTGCACTGACTGGTTTATGAACGTCTATTCATTTAGCGTTTTAATGACCATGTTTGCACACTGATTGGTGTAAAAAAATAAAATAAAACTAAATAATAATAATCTAGCACACCTGTGCAGGTTTGACATGACATGACAGGTAGCTGTCTTGTGGGTGGTGCTGAATCCTGTTAAATGACATGAGGGTCTCATGCCTATACACAAGGGTGTGTCATTGCTGTTGCTTGACCATGCATTGGTTTCTGTGGTCAGTGAATGATAAAAACAAAATTTACCATCCATTGATGGATGGGAAATCCGCCATGAGGCATTTGTTTTTAGAAACTGCTGCTCACAACCAATGTTGCAATGGAGTGTCTCCATCTGCTGGTGGTATTGGAAAGGCATTAGTGCTATGACAGGGTCTGAAGAAGAAGAAGAAGAAGAAGAAGAAGAAGAAGACGGAAAAAAATATATATAAAAAGAAAAAGAGAGAGAGAGAGAGAGACTGACTTAGTGAGCGAGTGAGTGAGAGAGTGAGAGTGAGTGAGAGTGAATGAGTGAGTGAGTGATTGAGTGAGTGAGTGAGTGAGTGAGTGAGAACAAATGAGTTAAAGCAAGTGAGTGAGAGAGATCGAATGAATGAAAGTCTGAATGACAGAAAGAAAAAAGGATGAAGAAAGAAGCATGAAGAAAAAAAAATGTATATGGATTTGCTGACATGAGTGCAATCTACAAAGCCGTTGAGGCTGATCCTCATGGGAGGATTATTGCACCAGGACCCTTAGCACTTTTAAAATGCCATTCAATGCCACGGGCTAGATGTAAACTGCAGATGACCATGTTGTGGTAGTTACCATGGATACCCAAGTGATGTGTGAGCTAACACATAGGCCCAACAGATTCCAAGAAGGCCAGAATCACCAGCGGCACCACCATCGATTGTCAGGTCACCCGGATTCAGCAAATACCAGAGTCCAAAATGATGCAGGTTTATACTGTTAATTTTCAGTTTATCGTTACAGTTGGTGTTATTCCATGTCGGAAGGGACGCAGCTACAGCCAGTGGGGTAACTAGAGACAGGCAGGCAGCTATGTGCAACAAAGGTAGGCGTGTTGTTTTCATATGCAGATCTGAAATATTGTCTTATATGCAAGAGGAGGAGTGATGGGGGTTCAGGCAAAAGCCAGGCTATGGATTGCATTGCTAAATGCTCCATCAGAGTGCAATGGTCGCCTGTCCTTTTTTTAAGTGATGATGTGGGTTTAGCCTGTGCTGTATGTATGTATGGGTGGCTGACTGCCACCCACCCAGAAAGTGTATGGGAGGCTGGTTGGCTGCCAGCCTTCCTTCCATTCCTATGAGTAATGTGAGTGCTCATGAAGGGGACATGGTTGGGTCCACCCCTTTCCCGGTTATCCCCTCTAGGCCTTTTGGCTTAGATCAAGTGTAAAAAAAGAAAGGATCTTGCGACAGATCGCATCCTGAGGCACGTTTTTTTTTTGTGTGAATACTTGCACTTGGGTGACTTGTGAGCACATACTGATACATACGTTCCCTATCTGGGGACCATAAATTAAATGGATTTTTGAGAAAGGGAGCTGATTTGGAAGCTTGCTTCTGTCGCCCTATGCATTGACCCGATGTGGCAGTATCTTCGGGTAGTGAACAGTGCACCACCCCATTCCAGTGTTAAACAAGAAAGATTCTCATTTAATCCTCCGTGGGTGAGAATTTGAGTTTGAGAATTGGAGACCAAAATGATGAGTTGCACTGACTGGTTTATGAACGTCTATTCATTTAGCGTTTTAATGACCATGTTTGCACACTGATTGGTGTAAAAAAATAAAATAAAACTAAATAATAATAATCTAGCACACCTGTGCAGGTTTGACATGACATGACAGGTAGCTGTCTTGTGGGTGGTGCTGAATCCTGTTAAATGACATGAGGGTCTCATGCCTATACACAAGGGTGTGTCATTGCTGTTGCTTGACCATGCATTGGTTTCTGTGGTCAGTGAATGATAAAAACAAAATTTACCATCCATTGATGGATGGGAAATCCGCCATGAGGCATTTGTTTTTAGAAACTGCTGCTCACAACCAATGTTGCAATGGAGTGTCTCCATCTGCTGGTGGTATTGGAAAGGCATTAGTGCTATGACAGGGTCTGAAGAAGAAGAAGAAGAAGACGGAAAAAAATATATATAAAAAGAAAAAGAGAGAGAGAGAGAGAGACTGACTTAGTGAGCGAGTGAGTGAGAGAGTGAGAGTGAGTGAGAGTGAATGAGTGAGTGAGTGATTGAGTGAGTGAGTGAGTGAGTGAGAACAAATGAGTTAAAGCAAGTGAGTGAGAGAGATCGAATGAATGAAAGTCTGAATGACAGAAAGAAAAAAGGATGAAGAAAGAAGCATGAAGAAAAAAAAATGTATATGGAGTTGCTGACATGAGTGCAATCTACAAAGCCGTTGAGGCTGATCCTCATGGGAGGATTATTGCACCAGGACCCTTAGCACTTTTAAAATGCCATTCAATGCCACGGGCTAGATGTAAACTGCAGATGACCATGTTGTGGTAGTTACCATGGATACCCAAGTGATGTGTGAGCTAACACATAGGCCCAACAGATTCCAAGAAGGCCAGAATCACCAGCGGCACCACCATCGATTGTCAGGTCACCCGGATTCAGCAAATACCAGAGTCCAAAATGATGCAGGTTTATACTGTTAATTTTCAGTTTATCGTTACAGTTGGTGTTATTCCATGTCGGAAGGGACGCAGCTACAGCCAGTGGGGTAACTAGAGACAGGCAGGCAGCTATGTGCAACAAAGGTAGGCGTGTTGTTTTAATATGCAGATCTGAAATATTGTCTTATATGCAAGAGGAGGAGTGATGGGGGTTCAGGCAAAAGCCAGGCTATGGATTGCATTGCTAAATGCTCCATCAGAGTGCAATGGTCGCCTGTCCTTTTTTTAAGTGATGATGTGGGTTTAGCCTGTGCTGTATGTATGTATGGGTGGCTGACTGCCACCCACCCAGAAAGTGTATGGGAGGCTGGTTGGCTGCCAGCCTTCCTTCCATTCCTATGAGTAATGTGAGTGCTCATGAAGGGGACATGGTTGGGTCCACCCCTTTCCCGGTTATCCCCTCTAGGCCTTTTGGCTTAGATCAAGTGTAAAAAAAGAAAGGATCTTGCGACAGATCGCATCCTGAGGCACGTTTTTTTTTGTGTGAATACTTGCACTTGGGTGACTTGTGAGCACATACTGATACATACGTTCCCTATCTGGGGACCATAAATTAAATGGATTTTTGAGAAAGGGAGCTGATTTGGAAGCTTGCTTCTGTCGCCCTATGCATTGACCCGATGTGGCAGTATCTTCGGGTAGTGAACAGTGCACCACCCCATTCCAGTGTTAAACAAGAAAGATTCTCATTTAATCCTCCGTGGGTGAGAATTTGAGTTTGAGAATTGGAGACCAAAATGATGAGTTGCACTGACTGGTTTATGAACGTCTATTCATTTAGCGTTTTAATGACCATGTTTGCACACTGATTGGTGTAAAAAAATAAAATAAAACTAAATAATAATAATCTAGCACACCTGTGCAGGTTTGACATGACATGACAGGTAGCTGTCTTGTGGGTGGTGCTGAATCCTGTTAAATGACATGAGGGTCTCATGCCTATACACAAGGGTGTGTCATTGCTGTTGCTTGACCATGCATTGGTTTCTGTGGTCAGTGAATGATAAAAACAAAATTTACCATCCATTGATGGATGGGAAATCCGCCATGAGGCATTTGTTTTTAGAAACTGCTGCTCACAACCAATGTTGCAATGGAGTGTCTCCATCTGCTGGTGGTATTGGAAAGGCATTAGTGCTATGACAGGGTCTGAAGAAGAAGAAGAAGAAGAAGAAGAAGACGGAAAAAAATATATATAAAAAGAAAAAGAGAGAGAGAGAGAGAGACTGACTTAGTGAGCGAGTGAGTGAGAGAGTGAGAGTGAGTGAGAGTGAATGAGTGAGTGAGTGAGTGAGTGAGAACAAATGAGTTAAAGCAAGTGAGTGAGAGAGATCGAATGAATGAAAGTCTGAATGACAGAAAGAAAAAAGGATGAAGAAAGAAGCATGAAGAAAAAAAAATGTATATGGAGTTGCTGACATGAGTGCAATCTACAAAGCCGTTGAGGCTGATCCTCATGGGAGGATTATTGCACCAGGACCCTTAGCACTTTTAAAATGCCATTCAATGCCACGGGCTAGATGTAAACTGCAGATGACCATGTTGTGGTAGTTACCATGGATACCCAAGTGATGTGTGAGCTAACACATAGGCCCAACAGATTCCAAGAAGGCCAGAATCACCAGCGGCACCACCATCGATTGTCAGGTCACCCGGATTCAGCAAATACCAGAGTCCAAAATGATGCAGGTTTATACTGTTAATTTTCAGTTTATCGTTACAGTTGGTGTTATTCCATGTCGGAAGGGACGCAGCTACAGCCAGTGGGGTAACTAGAGACAGGCAGGCAGCTATGTGCAACAAAGGTAGGCGTGTTGTTTTCATATGCAGATCTGAAATATTGTCTTATATGCAAGAGGAGGAGTGATGGGGGTTCAGGCAAAAGCCAGGCTATGGATTGCATTGCTAAATGCTCCATCAGAGTGCAATGGTCGCCTGTCCTTTTTTTAAGTGATGATGTGGGTTTAGCCTGTGCTGTATGTATGTATGTATGGGTGGCTGACTGCCACCCACCCAGAAAGTGTATGGGAGGCTGGTTGGCTGCCAGCCTTCCTTCCATTCCTATGAGTAATGTGAGTGCTCATGAAGGGGACATGGTTGGGTCCACCCCTTTCCCGGTTATCCCCTCTAGGCCTTTTGGCTTAGATCAAGTGTAAAAAAAGAAAGGATCTTGCGACAGATCGCATCCTGAGGCACGTTTTTTTTTGTGTGAATACTTGCACTTGGGTGACTTGTGAGCACATACTGATACATACGTTCCCTATCTGGGGACCATAAATTAAATGGATTTTTGAGAAAGGGAGCTGATTTGGAAGCTTGCTTCTGTCGCCCTATGCATTGACCCGATGTGGCAGTATCTTCGGGTAGTGAACAGTGCACCACCCCATTCCAGTGTTAAACAAGAAAGATTCTCATTTAATCCTCCGTGGGTGAGAATTTGAGTTTGAGAATTGGAGACCAAAATGATGAGTTGCACTGACTGGTTTATGAACGTCTATTCATTTAGCGTTTTAATGACCATGTTTGCACACTGATTGGTGTAAAAAAATAAAATAAAACTAAATAATAATAATCTAGCACACCTGTGCAGGTTTGACATGACATGACAGGTAGCTGTCTTGTGGGTGGTGCTGAATCCTGTTAAATGACATGAGGGTCTCATGCCTATACACAAGGGTGTGTCATTGCTGTTGCTTGACCATGCATTGGTTTCTGTGGTCAGTGAATGATAAAAACAAAATTTACCATCCATTGATGGATGGGAAATCCGCCATGAGGCATTTGTTTTTAGAAACTGCTGCTCACAACCAATGTTGCAATGGAGTGTCTCCATCTGCTGGTGGTATTGGAAAGGCATTAGTGCTATGACAGGGTCTGAAGAAGAAGAAGAAGAAGAAGAAGAAGAAGAAGACGGAAAAAAATATATATAAAAAGAAAAAGAGAGAGAGAGAGAGAGACTGACTTAGTGAGCGAGTGAGTGAGAGAGTGAGAGTGAGTGAGAGTGAATGAGTGAGTGAGTGATTGAGTGAGTGAGTGAGTGAGTGAGAACAAATGAGTTAAAGCAAGTGAGTGAGAGAGATCGAATGAATGAAAGTCTGAATGACAGAAAGAAAAAAGGATGAAGAAAGAAGCATGAAGAAAAAAAAATGTATATGGAGTTGCTGACATGAGTGCAATCTACAAAGCCGTTGAGGCTGATCCTCATGGGAGGATTATTGCACCAGGACCCTTAGCACTTTTAAAATGCCATTCAATGCCACGGGCTAGATGTAAACTGCAGATGACCATGTTGTGGTAGTTACCATGGATACCCAAGTGATGTGTGAGCTAACACATAGGCCCAACAGATTCCAAGAAGGCCAGAATCACCAGCGGCACCACCATCGATTGTCAGGTCACCCGGATTCAGCAAATACCAGAGTCCAAAATGATGCAGGTTTATACTGTTAATTTTCAGTTTATCGTTACAGTTGGTGTTATTCCATGTCGGAAGGGACGCAGCTACAGCCAGTGGGGTAACTAGAGACAGGCAGGCAGCTATGTGCAACAAAGGTAGGCGTGTTGTTTTCATATGCAGATCTGAAATATTGTCTTATATGCAAGAGGAGGAGTGATGGGGGTTCAGGCAAAAGCCAGGCTATGGATTGCATTGCTAAATGCTCCATCAGAGTGCAATGGTCGCCTGTCCTTTTTTTAAGTGATGATGTGGGTTTAGCCTGTGCTGTATGTATGTATGGGTGGCTGACTGCCACCCACCCAGAAAGTGTATGGGAGGCTGGTTGGCTGCCAGCCTTCCTTCCATTCCTATGAGTAATGTGAGTGCTCATGAAGGGGACATGGTTGGGTCCACCCCTTTCCCGGTTATCCCCTCTAGGCCTTTTGGCTTAGATCAAGTGTAAAAAAAGAAAGGATCTTGCGACAGATCGCATCCTGAGGCACGTTTTTTTTTGTGTGAATACTTGCACTTGGGTGACTTGTGAGCACATACTGATACATACGTTCCCTATCTGGGGACCATAAATTAAATGGATTTTTGAGAAAGGGAGCTGATTTGGAAGCTTGCTTCTGTCGCCCTATGCATTGACCCGATGTGGCAGTATCTTCGGGTAGTGAACAGTGCACCACCCCATTCCAGTGTTAAACAAGAAAGATTCTCATTTAATCCTCCGTGGGTGAGAATTTGAGTTTGAGAATTGGAGACCAAAATGATGAGTTGCACTGACTGGTTTATGAACGTCTATTCATTTAGCGTTTTAATGACCATGTTTGCACACTGATTGGTGTAAAAAAATAAAATAAAACTAAATAATAATAATCTAGCACACCTGTGCAGGTTTGACATGACATGACAGGTAGCTGTCTTGTGGGTGGTGCTGAATCCTGTTAAATGACATGAGGGTCTCATGCCTATACACAAGGGTGTGTCATTGCTGTTGCTTGACCATGCATTGGTTTCTGTGGTCAGTGAATGATAAAAACAAAATTTACCATCCATTGATGGATGGGAAATCCGCCATGAGGCATTTGTTTTTAGAAACTGCTGCTCACAACCAATGTTGCAATGGAGTGTCTCCATCTGCTGGTGGTATTGGAAAGGCATTAGTGCTATGACAGGGTCTGAAGAAGAAGAAGAAGAAGAAGAAGAAGAAGACGGAAAAAAATATATATAAAAAGAAAAAGAGAGAGAGAGAGAGAGACTGACTTAGTGAGCGAGTGAGTGAGAGAGTGAGAGTGAGTGAGAGTGAATGAGTGAGTGAGTGATTGAGTGAGTGAGTGAGTGAGTGAGTGAGTGAGAACAAATGAGTTAAAGCAAGTGAGTGAGAGAGATCGAATGAATGAAAGTCTGAATGACAGAAAGAAAAAAGGATGAAGAAAGAAGCATGAAGAAAAAAAAATGTATATGGAGTTGCTGACATGAGTGCAATCTACAAAGCCGTTGAGGCTGATCCTCATGGGAGGATTATTGCACCAGGACCCTTAGCACTTTTAAAATGCCATTCAATGCCACGGGCTAGATGTAAACTGCAGATGACCATGTTGTGGTAGTTACCATGGATACCCAAGTGATGTGTGAGCTAACACATAGGCCCAACAGATTCCAAGAAGGCCAGAATCACCAGCGGCACCACCATCGATTGTCAGGTCACCCGGATTCAGCAAATACCAGAGTCCAAAATGATGCAGGTTTATACTGTTAATTTTCAGTTTATCGTTACAGTTGGTGTTATTCCATGTCGGAAGGGACGCAGCTACAGCCAGTGGGGTAACTAGAGACAGGCAGGCAGCTATGTGCAACAAAGGTAGGCGTGTTGTTTTCATATGCAGATCTGAAATATTGTCTTATATGCAAGAGGAGGAGTGATGGGGGTTCAGGCAAAAGCCAGGCTATGGATTGCATTGCTAAATGCTCCATCAGAGTGCAATGGTCGCCTGTCCTTTTTTTAAGTGATGATGTGGGTTTAGCCTGTGCTGTATGTATGTATGGGTGGCTGACTGCCACCCACCCAGAAAGTGTATGGGAGGCTGGTTGGCTGCCAGCCTTCCTTCCATTCCTATGAGTAATGTGAGTGCTCATGAAGGGGACATGGTTGGGTCCACCCCTTTCCCGGTTATCCCCTCTAGGCCTTTTGGCTTAGATCAAGTGTAAAAAAAGAAAGGATCTTGCGACAGATCGCATCCTGAGGCACGTTTTTTTTTGTGTGAATACTTGCACTTGGGTGACTTGTGAGCACATACTGATACATACGTTCCCTATCTGGGGACCATAAATTAAATGGATTTTTGAGAAAGGGAGCTGATTTGGAAGCTTGCTTCTGTCGCCCTATGCATTGACCCGATGTGGCAGTATCTTCGGGTAGTGAACAGTGCACCACCCCATTCCAGTGTTAAACAAGAAAGATTCTCATTTAATCCTCCGTGGGTGAGAATTTGAGTTTGAGAATTGGAGACCAAAATGATGAGTTGCACTGACTGGTTTATGAACGTCTATTCATTTAGCGTTTTAATGACCATGTTTGCACACTGATTGGTGTAAAAAAATAAAATAAAACTAAATAATAATAATCTAGCACACCTGTGCAGGTTTGACATGACATGACAGGTAGCTGTCTTGTGGGTGGTGCTGAATCCTGTTAAATGACATGAGGGTCTCATGCCTATACACAAGGGTGTGTCATTGCTGTTGCTTGACCATGCATTGGTTTCTGTGGTCAGTGAATGATAAAAACAAAATTTACCATCCATTGATGGATGGGAAATCCGCCATGAGGCATTTGTTTTTAGAAACTGCTGCTCACAACCAATGTTGCAATGGAGTGTCTCCATCTGCTGGTGGTATTGGAAAGGCATTAGTGCTATGACAGGGTCTGAAGAAGAAGAAGAAGAAGAAGAAGAAGAAGACGGAAAAAAATATATATAAAAAGAAAAAGAGAGAGAGAGAGAGACTGACTTAGTGAGCGAGTGAGTGAGAGAGTGAGAGTGAGTGAGAGTGAATGAGTGAGTGAGTGATTGAGTGAGTGAGTGAGTGAGAACAAATGAGTTAAAGCAAGTGAGTGAGAGAGATCGAATGAATGAAAGTCTGAATGACAGAAAGAAAAAAGGATGAAGAAAGAAGCATGAAGAAAAAAAAATGTATATGGAGTTGCTGACATGAGTGCAATCTACAAAGCCGTTGAGGCTGATCCTCATGGGAGGATTATTGCACCAGGACCCTTAGCACTTTTAAAATGCCATTCAATGCCACGGGCTAGATGTAAACTGCAGATGACCATGTTGTGGTAGTTACCATGGATACCCAAGTGATGTGTGAGCTAACACATAGGCCCAACAGATTCCAAGAAGGCCAGAATCACCAGCTGCACCACCATCGATTGTCAGGTCACCCGGATTCAGCAAATACCAGAGTCCAAAATGATGCAGGTTTATACTGTTAATTTTCAGTTTATCGTTACAGTTGGTGTTATTCCATGTCGGAAGGGACGCAGCTACAGCCAGTGGGGTAACTAGAGACAGGCAGGCAGCTATGTGCAACAAAGGTAGGCGTGTTGTTTTCATATGCAGATCTGAAATATTGTCTTATATGCAAGAGGAGGAGTGATGGGGGTTCAGGCAAAAGCCAGGCTATGGATTGCATTGCTAAATGCTCCATCAGAGTGCAATGGTCGCCTGTCCTTTTTTTAAGTGATGATGTGGGTTTAGCCTGTGCTGTATGTATGTATGGGTGGCTGACTGCCACCCACCCAGAAAGTGTATGGGAGGCTGGTTGGCTGCCAGCCTTCCTTCCATTCCTATGAGTAATGTGAGTGCTCATGAAGGGGACATGGTTGGGTCCACCCCTTTCCCGGTTATCCCTTCTAGGCCTTTTGGCTTAGATCAAGTGTAAAAAAAGAAAGGATCTTGCGACAGATCGCATCCTGAGGCACGTTTTTTTTTGTGTGAATACTTGCACTTGGGTGACTTGTGAGCACATACTGATACATACGTTCCCTATCTGGGGACCATAAATTAAATGGATTTTTGAGAAAGGGAGCTGATTTGGAAGCTTGCTTCTGTCGCCCTATGCATTGACCCGATGTGGCAGTATCTTCGGGTAGTGAACAGTGCACCACCCCATTCCAGTGTTAAACAAGAAAGATTCTCATTTAATCCTCCGTGGGTGAGAATTTGAGTTTGAGAATTGGAGACCAAAATGATGAGTTGCACTGACTGGTTTATGAACGTCTATTCATTTAGCGTTTTAATGACCATGTTTGCACACTGATTGGTGTAAAAAAATAAAATAAAACTAAATAATAATAATCTAGCACACCTGTGCAGGTTTGACATGACATGACAGGTAGCTGTCTTGTGGGTGGTGCTGAATCCTGTTAAATGACATGAGGGTCTCATGCCTATACACAAGGGTGTGTCATTGCTGTTGCTTGACCATGCATTGGTTTCTGTGGTCAGTGAATGATAAAAACAAAATTTACCATCCATTGATGGATGGGAAATCCGCCATGAGGCATTTGTTTTTAGAAACTGCTGCTCACAACCAATGTTGCAATGGAGTGTCTCCATCTGCTGGTGGTATTGGAAAGGCATTAGTGCTATGACAGGGTCTGAAGAAGAAGAAGAAGAAGAAGAAGACGGAAAAAAATATATATAAAAAGAAAAAGAGAGAGAGAGAGAGAGACTGACTTAGTGAGCGAGTGAGTGAGAGAGTGAGAGTGAGTGAGAGTGAATGAGTGAGTGAGTGATTGAGTGAGTGAGTGAGTGAGTGAGTGAGAACAAATGAGTTAAAGCAAGTGAGTGAGAGAGATCGAATGAATGAAAGTCTGAATGACAGAAAGAAAAAAGGATGAAGAAAGAAGCATGAAGAAAAAAAAATGTATATGGAGTTGCTGACATGAGTGCAATCTACAAAGCCGTTGAGGCTGATCCTCATGGGAGGATTATTGCACCAGGACCCTTAGCACTTTTAAAATGCCATTCAATGCCACGGGCTAGATGTAAACTGCAGATGACCATGTTGTGGTAGTTACCATGGATACCCAAGTGATGTGTGAGCTAACACATAGGCCCAACAGATTCCAAGAAGGCCAGAATCACCAGCGGCACCACCATCGATTGTCAGGTCACCCGGATTCAGCAAATACCAGAGTCCAAAATGATGCAGGTTTATACTGTTAATTTTCAGTTTATCGTTACAGTTGGTGTTATTCCATGTCGGAAGGGACGCAGCTACAGCCAGTGGGGTAACTAGAGACAGGCAGGCAGCTATGTGCAACAAAGGTAGGCGTGTTGTTTTCATATGCAGATCTGAAATATTGTCTTATATGCAAGAGGAGGAGTGATGGGGGTTCAGGCAAAAGCCAGGCTATGGATTGCATTGCTAAATGCTCCATCAGAGTGCAATGGTCGCCTGTCCTTTTTTTAAGTGATGATGTGGGTTTAGCCTGTGCTGTATGTATGTATGGGTGGCTGACTGCCACCCACCCAGAAAGTGTATGGGAGGCTGGTTGGCTGCCAGCCTTCCTTCCATTCCTATGAGTAATGTGAGTGCTCATGAAGGGGACATGGTTGGGTCCACCCCTTTCCCGGTTATCCCCTCTAGGCCTTTTGGCTTAGATCAAGTGTAAAAAAAGAAAGGATCTTGCGACAGATCGCATCCTGAGGCACGTTTTTTTTTGTGTGAATACTTGCACTTGGGTGACTTGTGAGCACATACTGATACATACGTTCCCTATCTGGGGACCATAAATTAAATGGATTTTTGAGAAAGGGAGCTGATTTGGAAGCTTGCTTCTGTCGCCCTATGCATTGACCCGATGTGGCAGTATCTTCGGGTAGTGAACAGTGCACCACCCCATTCCAGTGTTAAACAAGAAAGATTCTCATTTAATCCTCCGTGGGTGAGAATTTGAGTTTGAGAATTGGAGACCAAAATGATGAGTTGCACTGACTGGTTTATGAACGTCTATTCATTTAGCGTTTTAATGACCATGTTTGCACACTGATTGGTGTAAAAAAATAAAATAAAACTAAATAATAATAATCTAGCACACCTGTGCA
This sequence comes from Hyla sarda, assembly GCF_029499605.1. Classification (NCBI taxonomy): domain Eukaryota; kingdom Metazoa; phylum Chordata; class Amphibia; order Anura; family Hylidae; genus Hyla; species Hyla sarda. The sequence goes on along the minus strand of NW_026607742.1, from coordinate 91,469 downwards.
GGTTTGACATGACATGACAGGTAGCTGTCTTGTGGGTGGTGCTGAATCCTGTTAAATGACATGAGGGTCTCATGCCTATACACAAGGGTGTGTCATTGCTGTTGCTTGACCATGCATTGGTTTCTGTGGTCAGTGAATGATAAAAACAAAATTTACCATCCATTGATGGATGGGAAATCCGCCATGAGGCATTTGTTTTTAGAAACTGCTGCTCACAACCAATGTTGCAATGGAGTGTCTCCATCTGCTGGTGGTATTGGAAAGGCATTAGTGCTATGACAGGGTCTGAAGAAGAAGAAGAAGAAGAAGAAGAAGAAGAAGACGGAAAAAAAATATATATAAAAAGAAAAAGAGAGAGAGAGAGAGAGACTGACTTAGTGAGCGAGTGAGTGAGAGAGTGAGAGTGAGTGAGAGTGAATGAGTGAGTGAGTGATTGAGTGAGTGAGTGAGTGAGTGAGAACAAATGAGTTAAAGCAAGTGAGTGAGAGAGATCGAATGAATGAAAGTCTGAATGACAGAAAGAAAAAAGGATGAAGAAAGAAGCATGAAGAAAAAAAAATGTATATGGAGTTGCTGACATGAGTGCAATCTACAAAGCCGTTGAGGCTGATCCTCATGGGAGGATTATTGCACCAGGACCCTTAGCACTTTTAAAATGCCATTCAATGCCACGGGCTAGATGTAAACTGCAGATGACCATGTTGTGGTAGTTACCATGGATACCCAAGTGATGTGTGAGCTAACACATAGGCCCAACAGATTCCAAGAAGGCCAGAATCACCAGCGGCACCACCATCGATTGTCAGGTCACCCGGATTCAGCAAATACCAGAGTCCAAAATGATGCAGGTTTATACTGTTAATTTTCAGTTTATCATTACAGTTGGTGTTATTCCATGTCGGAAGGGACGCAGCTACAGCCAGTGGGGTAACTAGAGACAGGCAGGCAGCTATGTGCAACAAAGGTAGGCGTGTTGTTTTCATATGCAGATCTGAAATATTGTCTTATATGCAAGAGGAGGAGTGATGGGGGTTCAGGCAAAAGCCAGGCTATGGATTGCATTGCTAAATGCTCCATCAGAGTGCAATGGTCGCCTGTCCTTTTTTTAAGTGATGATGTGGGTTTAGCCTGTGCTGTATGTATGTATGGGTGGCTGACTGCCACCCACCCAGAAAGTGTATGGGAGGCTGGTTGGCTGCCAGCCTTCCTTCCATTCCTATGAGTAATGTGAGTGCTCATGAAGGGGACATGGTTGGGTCCACCCCTTTCCCGGTTATCCCCTCTAGGCCTTTTGGCTTAGATCAAGTGTAAAAAAAGAAAGGATCTTGCGACAGATCGCATCCTGAGGCACGTTTTTTTTTGTGTGAATACTTGCACTTGGGTGACTTGTGAGCACATACTGATACATACGTTCCCTATCTGGGGACCATAAATTAAATGGATTTTTGAGAAAGGGAGCTGATTTGGAAGCTTGCTTCTGTCGCCCTATGCATTGACCCGATGTGGCAGTATCTTCGGGTAGTGAACAGTGCACCACCCCATTCCAGTGTTAAACAAGAAAGATTCTCATTTAATCCTCCGTGGGTGAGAATTTGAGTTTGAGAATTGGAGACCAAAATGATGAGTTGCACTGACTGGTTTATGAACGTCTATTCATTTAGCGTTTTAATGACCATGTTTGCACACTGATTGGTGTAAAAAAATAAAATAAAACTAAATAATAATAATCTAGCACACCTGTGCAGGTTTGACATGACATGACAGGTAGCTGTCTTGTGGGTGGTGCTGAATCCTGTTAAATGACATGAGGGTCTCATGCCTATACACAAGGGTGTGTCATTGCTGTTGCTTGACCATGCATTGGTTTCTGTGGTCAGTGAATGATAAAAACAAAATTTACCATCCATTGATGGATGGGAAATCCGCCATGAGGCATTTGTTTTTAGAAACTGCTGCTCACAACCAATGTTGCAATGGAGTGTCTCCATCTGCTGGTGGTATTGGAAAGGCATTAGTGCTATGACAGGGTCTGAAGAAGAAGAAGAAGAAGAAGAAGAAGAAGACGGAAAAAAATATATATAAAAAGAAAAAGAGAGAGAGAGAGAGAGACTGACTTAGTGAGCGAGTGAGTGAGAGAGTGAGAGTGAGTGAGAGTGAATGAGTGAGTGAGTGATTGAGTGAGTGAGTGAGTGAGTGAGTGAGTGAGAACAAATGAGTTAAAGCAAGTGAGTGAGAGAGATCGAATGAATGAAAGTCTGAATGACAGAAAGAAAAAAGGATGAAGAAAGAAGCATGAAGAAAAAAAAATGTATATGGAGTTGCTGACATGAGTGCAATCTACAAAGCCGTTGAGGCTGATCCTCATGGGAGGATTATTGCACCAGGACCCTTAGCACTTTTAAAATGCCATTCAATGCCACGGGCTAGATGTAAACTGCAGATGACCATGTTGTGGTAGTTACCATGGATACCCAAGTGATGTGTGAGCTAACACATAGGCCCAACAGATTCCAAGAAGGCCAGAATCACCAGCGGCACCACCATCGATTGTCAGGTCACCCGGATTCAGCAAATACCAGAGTCCAAAATGATGCAGGTTTATACTGTTAATTTTCAGTTTATCGTTACAGTTGGTGTTATTCCATGTCGGAAGGGACGCAGCTACAGCCAGTGGGGTAACTAGAGACAGGCAGGCAGCTATGTGCAACAAAGGTAGGCGTGTTGTTTTCATATGCAGATCTGAAATATTGTCTTATATGCAAGAGGAGGAGTGATGGGGGTTCAGGCAAAAGCCAGGCTATGGATTGCATTGCTAAATGCTCCATCAGAGTGCAATGGTCGCCTGTCCTTTTTTTAAGTGATGATGTGGGTTTAGCCTGTGCTGTATGTATGTATGGGTGGCTGACTGCCACCCACCCAGAAAGTGTATGGGAGGCTGGTTGGCTGCCAGCCTTCCTTCCATTCCTATGAGTAATGTGAGTGCTCATGAAGGGGACATGGTTGGGTCCACCCCTTTCCCGGTTATCCCCTCTAGGCCTTTTGGCTTAGATCAAGTGTAAAAAAAGAAAGGATCTTGCGACAGATCGCATCCTGAGGCACGTTTTTTTTTGTGTGAATACTTGCACTTGGGTGACTTGTGAGCACATACTGATACATACGTTCCCTATCTGGGGACCATAAATTAAATGGATTTTTGAGAAAGGGAGCTGATTTGGAAGCTTGCTTCTGTCGCCCTATGCATTGACCCGATGTGGCAGTATCTTCGGGTAGTGAACAGTGCACCACCCCATTCCAGTGTTAAACAAGAAAGATTCTCATTTAATCCTCCGTGGGTGAGAATTTGAGTTTGAGAATTGGAGACCAAAATGATGAGTTGCACTGACTGGTTTATGAACGTCTATTCATTTAGCGTTTTAATGACCATGTTTGCACACTGATTGGTGTAAAAAAATAAAATAAAACTAAATAATAATAATCTAGCACACCTGTGCAGGTTTGACATGACATGACAGGTAGCTGTCTTGTGGGTGGTGCTGAATCCTGTTAAATGACATGAGGGTCTCATGCCTATACACAAGGGTGTGTCATTGCTGTTGCTTGACCATGCATTGGTTTCTGTGGTCAGTGAATGATAAAAACAAAATTTACCATCCATTGATGGATGGGAAATCCGCCATGAGGCATTTGTTTTTAGAAACTGCTGCTCACAACCAATGTTGCAATGGAGTGTCTCCATCTGCTGGTGGTATTGGAAAGGCATTAGTGCTATGACAGGGTCTGAAGAAGAAGAAGAAGAAGAAGAAGAAGAAGACGGAAAAAAATATATATAAAAAGAAAAAGAGAGAGAGAGAGAGACTGACTTAGTGAGCGAGTGAGTGAGAGAGTGAGAGTGAGTGAGAGTGAATGAGTGAGTGAGTGATTGAGTGAGTGAGTGAGTGAGAACAAATGAGTTAAAGCAAGTGAGTGAGAGAGATCGAATGAATGAAAGTCTGAATGACAGAAAGAAAAAAGGATGAAGAAAGAAGCATGAAGAAAAAAAAATGTATATGGAGTTGCTGACATGAGTGCAATCTACAAAGCCGTTGAGGCTGATCCTCATGGGAGGATTATTGCACCAGGACCCTTAGCACTTTTAAAATGCCATTCAATGCCACGGGCTAGATGTAAACTGCAGATGACCATGTTGTGGTAGTTACCATGGATACCCAAGTGATGTGTGAGCTAACACATAGGCCCAACAGATTCCAAGAAGGCCAGAATCACCAGCTGCACCACCATCGATTGTCAGGTCACCCGGATTCAGCAAATACCAGAGTCCAAAATGATGCAGGTTTATACTGTTAATTTTCAGTTTATCGTTACAGTTGGTGTTATTCCATGTCGGAAGGGACGCAGCTACAGCCAGTGGGGTAACTAGAGACAGGCAGGCAGCTATGTGCAACAAAGGTAGGCGTGTTGTTTTCATATGCAGATCTGAAATATTGTCTTATATGCAAGAGGAGGAGTGATGGGGGTTCAGGCAAAAGCCAGGCTATGGATTGCATTGCTAAATGCTCCATCAGAGTGCAATGGTCGCCTGTCCTTTTTTTAAGTGATGATGTGGGTTTAGCCTGTGCTGTATGTATGTATGGGTGGCTGACTGCCACCCACCCAGAAAGTGTATGGGAGGCTGGTTGGCTGCCAGCCTTCCTTCCATTCCTATGAGTAATGTGAGTGCTCATGAAGGGGACATGGTTGGGTCCACCCCTTTCCCGGTTATCCCTTCTAGGCCTTTTGGCTTAGATCAAGTGTAAAAAAAGAAAGGATCTTGCGACAGATCGCATCCTGAGGCACGTTTTTTTTTGTGTGAATACTTGCACTTGGGTGACTTGTGAGCACATACTGATACATACGTTCCCTATCTGGGGACCATAAATTAAATGGATTTTTGAGAAAGGGAGCTGATTTGGAAGCTTGCTTCTGTCGCCCTATGCATTGACCCGATGTGGCAGTATCTTCGGGTAGTGAACAGTGCACCACCCCATTCCAGTGTTAAACAAGAAAGATTCTCATTTAATCCTCCGTGGGTGAGAATTTGAGTTTGAGAATTGGAGACCAAAATGATGAGTTGCACTGACTGGTTTATGAACGTCTATTCATTTAGCGTTTTAATGACCATGTTTGCACACTGATTGGTGTAAAAAAATAAAATAAAACTAAATAATAATAATCTAGCACACCTGTGCAGGTTTGACATGACATGACAGGTAGCTGTCTTGTGGGTGGTGCTGAATCCTGTTAAATGACATGAGGGTCTCATGCCTATACACAAGGGTGTGTCATTGCTGTTGCTTGACCATGCATTGGTTTCTGTGGTCAGTGAATGATAAAAACAAAATTTACCATCCATTGATGGATGGGAAATCCGCCATGAGGCATTTGTTTTTAGAAACTGCTGCTCACAACCAATGTTGCAATGGAGTGTCTCCATCTGCTGGTGGTATTGGAAAGGCATTAGTGCTATGACAGGGTCTGAAGAAGAAGAAGAAGAAGAAGAAGAAGAAGACGGAAAAAAATATATATAAAAAGAAAAAGAGAGAGAGAGAGAGACTGACTTAGTGAGCGAGTGAGTGAGAGAGTGAGAGTGAGTGAGAGTGAATGAGTGAGTGAGTGATTGAGTGAGTGAGTGAGTGAGAACAAATGAGTTAAAGCAAGTGAGTGAGAGAGATCGAATGAATGAAAGTCTGAATGACAGAAAGAAAAAAGGATGAAGAAAGAAGCATGAAGAAAAAAAAATGTATATGGAGTTGCTGACATGAGTGCAATCTACAAAGCCGTTGAGGCTGATCCTCATGGGAGGATTATTGCACCAGGACCCTTAGCACTTTTAAAATGCCATTCAATGCCACGGGCTAGATGTAAACTGCAGATGACCATGTTGTGGTAGTTACCATGGATACCCAAGTGATGTGTGAGCTAACACATAGGCCCAACAGATTCCAAGAAGGCCAGAATCACCAGCGGCACCACCATCGATTGTCAGGTCACCCGGATTCAGCAAATACCAGAGTCCAAAATGATGCAGGTTTATACTGTTAATTTTCAGTTTATCGTTACAGTTGGTGTTATTCCATGTCGGAAGGGACGCAGCTACAGCCAGTGGGGTAACTAGAGACAGGCAGGCAGCTATGTGCAACAAAGGTAGGCGTGTTGTTTTCATATGCAGATCTGAATTGTCTTATATGCAAGAGGAGGAGTGATGGGGGTTCAGGCAAAAGCCAGGCTATGGATTGCATTGCTAAATGCTCCATCAGAGTGCAATGGTCGCCTGTCCTTTTTTTAAGTGATGATGTGGGTTTAGCCTGTGCTGTATGTATGTATGGGTGGCTGACTGCCACCCACCCAGAAAGTGTATGGGAGGCTGGTTGGCTGCCAGCCTTCCTTCCATTCCTATGAGTAATGTGAGTGCTCATGAAGGGGACATGGTTGGGTCCACCCCTTTCCCGGTTATCCCCTCTAGGCCTTTTGGCTTAGATCAAGTGTAAAAAAAGAAAGGATCTTGCGACAGATCGCATCCTGAGGCACGTTTTTTTTTGTGTGAATACTTGCACTTGGGTGACTTGTGAGCACATACTGATACATACGTTCCCTATCTGGGGACCATAAATTAAATGGATTTTTGAGAAAGGGAGCTGATTTGGAAGCTTGCTTCTGTCGCCCTATGCATTGACCCGATGTGGCAGTATCTTCGGGTAGTGAACAGTGCACCACCCCATTCCAGTGTTAAACAAGAAAGATTCTCATTTAATCCTCCGTGGGTGAGAATTTGAGTTTGAGAATTGGAGACCAAAATGATGAGTTGCACTGACTGGTTTATGAACGTCTATTCATTTAGCGTTTTAATGACCATGTTTGCACACTGATTGGTGTAAAAAAATAAAATAAAACTAAATAATAATAATCTAGCACACCTGTGCAGGTTTGACATGACATGACAGGTAGCTGTCTTGTGGGTGGTGCTGAATCCTGTTAAATGACATGAGGGTCTCATGCCTATACACAAGGGTGTGTCATTGCTGTTGCTTGACCATGCATTGGTTTCTGTGGTCAGTGAATGATAAAAACAAAATTTACCATCCATTGATGGATGGGAAATCCGCCATGAGGCATTTGTTTTTAGAAACTGCTGCTCACAACCAATGTTGCAATGGAGTGTCTCCATCTGCTGGTGGTATTGGAAAGGCATTAGTGCTATGACAGGGTCTGAAGAAGAAGAAGAAGAAGAAGAAGAAGAAGAAGAAGAAGACGGAAAAAAATATATATAAAAAGAAAAAGAGAGAGAGAGAGAGAGACTGACTTAGTGAGCGAGTGAGTGAGAGAGTGAGAGTGAGTGAGAGTGAATGAGTGAGTGAGTGATTGAGTGAGTGAGTGAGTGAGTGAGAACAAATGAGTTAAAGCAAGTGAGTGAGAGAGATCGAATGAATGAAAGTCTGAATGACAGAAAGAAAAAAGGATGAAGAAAGAAGCATGAAGAAAAAAAAATGTATATGGAGTTGCTGACATGAGTGCAATCTACAAAGCCGTTGAGGCTGATCCTCATGGGAGGATTATTGCACCAGGACCCTTAGCACTTTTAAAATGCCATTCAATGCCACGGGCTAGATGTAAACTGCAGATGACCATGTTGTGGTAGTTACCATGGATACCCAAGTGATGTGTGAGCTAACACATAGGCCCAACAGATTCCAAGAAGGCCAGAATCACCAGCGGCACCACCATCGATTGTCAGGTCACCCGGATTCAGCAAATACCAGAGTCCAAAATGATGCAGGTTTATACTGTTAATTTTCAGTTTATCGTTACAGTTGGTGTTATTCCATGTCGGAAGGGACGCAGCTACAGCCAGTGGGGTAACTAGAGACAGGCAGGCAGCTATGTGCAACAAAGGTAGGCGTGTTGTTTTCATATGCAGATCTGAAATATTGTCTTATATGCAAGAGGAGGAGTGATGGGGGTTCAGGCAAAAGCCAGGCTATGGATTGCATTGCTAAATGCTCCATCAGAGTGCAATGGTCGCCTGTCCTTTTTTTAAGTGATGATGTGGGTTTAGCCTGTGCTGTATGTATGTATGGGTGGCTGACTGCCACCCACCCAGAAAGTGTATGGGAGGCTGGTTGGCTGCCAGCCTTCCTTCCATTCCTATGAGTAATGTGAGTGCTCATGAAGGGGACATGGTTGGGTCCACCCCTTTCCCGGTTATCCCCTCTAGGCCTTTTGGCTTAGATCAAGTGTAAAAAAAGAAAGGATCTTGCGACAGATCGCATCCTGAGGCACGTTTTTTTTTGTGTGAATACTTGCACTTGGGTGACTTGTGAGCACATACTGATACATACGTTCCCTATCTGGGGACCATAAATTAAATGGATTTTTGAGAAAGGGAGCTGATTTGGAAGCTTGCTTCTGTCGCCCTATGCATTGACCCGATGTGGCAGTATCTTCGGGTAGTGAACAGTGCACCACCCCATTCCAGTGTTAAACAAGAAAGATTCTCATTTAATCCTCCGTGGGTGAGAATTTGAGTTTGAGAATTGGAGACCAAAATGATGAGTTGCACTGACTGGTTTATGAACGTCTATTCATTTAGCGTTTTAATGACCATGTTTGCACACTGATTGGTGTAAAAAAATAAAATAAAACTAAATAATAATAATCTAGCACACCTGTGCAGGTTTGACATGACATGACAGGTAGCTGTCTTGTGGGTGGTGCTGAATCCTGTTAAATGACATGAGGGTCTCATGCCTATACACAAGGGTGTGTCATTGCTGTTGCTTGACCATGCATTGGTTTCTGTGGTCAGTGAATGATAAAAACAAAATTTACCATCCATTGATGGATGGGAAATCCGCCATGAGGCATTTGTTTTTAGAAACTGCTGCTCACAACCAATGTTGCAATGGAGTGTCTCCATCTGCTGGTGGTATTGGAAAGGCATTAGTGCTATGACAGGGTCTGAAGAAGAAGAAGAAGAAGAAGAAGAAGAAGAAGACGGAAAAAAATATATATAAAAAGAAAAAGAGAGAGAGAGAGAGAGACTGACTTAGTGAGCGAGTGAGTGAGAGAGTGAGAGTGAGTGAGAGTGAATGAGTGAGTGAGTGATTGAGTGAGTGAGTGAGTGAGTGAGTGAGAACAAATGAGTTAAAGCAAGTGAGTGAGAGAGATCGAATGAATGAAAGTCTGAATGACAGAAAGAAAAAAGGATGAAGAAAGAAGCATGAAGAAAAAAAAATGTATATGGAGTTGCTGACATGAGTGCAATCTACAAAGCCGTTGAGGCTGATCCTCATGGGAGGATTATTGCACCAGGACCCTTAGCACTTTTAAAATGCCATTCAATGCCACGGGCTAGATGTAAACTGCAGATGACCATGTTGTGGTAGTTACCATGGATACCCAAGTGATGTGTGAGCTAACACATAGGCCCAACAGATTCCAAGAAGGCCAGAATCACCAGCGGCACCACCATCGATTGTCAGGTCACCCGGATTCAGCAAATACCAGAGTCCAAAATGATGCAGGTTTATACTGTTAATTTTCAGTTTATCGTTACAGTTGGTGTTATTCCATGTCGGAAGGGACGCAGCTACAGCCAGTGGGGTAACTAGAGACAGGCAGGCAGCTATGTGCAACAAAGGTAGGCGTGTTGTTTTCATATGCAGATCTGAAATATTGTCTTATATGCAAGAGGAGGAGTGATGGGGGTTCAGGCAAAAGCCAGGCTATGGATTGCATTGCTAAATGCTCCATCAGAGTGCAATGGTCGCCTGTCCTTTTTTTAAGTGATGATGTGGGTTTAGCCTGTGCTGTATGTATGTATGGGTGGCTGACTGCCACCCACCCAGAAAGTGTATGGGAGGCTGGTTGGCTGCCAGCCTTCCTTCCATTCCTATGAGTAATGTGAGTGCTCATGAAGGGGACATGGTTGGGTCCACCCCTTTCCCGGTTATCCCCTCTAGGCCTTTTGGCTTAGATCAAGTGTAAAAAAAGAAAGGATCTTGCGACAGATCGCATCCTGAGGCACGTTTTTTTTTGTGTGAATACTTGCACTTGGGTGACTTGTGAGCACATACTGATACATACGTTCCCTATCTGGGGACCATAAATTAAATGGATTTTTGAGAAAGGGAGCTGATTTGGAAGCTTGCTTCTGTCGCCCTATGCATTGACCCGATGTGGCAGTATCTTCGGGTAGTGAACAGTGCACCACCCCATTCCAGTGTTAAACAAGAAAGATTCTCATTTAATCCTCCGTGGGTGAGAATTTGAGTTTGAGAATTGGAGACCAAAATGATGAGTTGCACTGACTGGTTTATGAACGTCTATTCATTTAGCGTTTTAATGACCATGTTTGCACACTGATTGGTGTAAAAAAATAAAATAAAACTAAATAATAATAATCTAGCACACCTGTGCAGGTTTGACATGACATGACAGGTAGCTGTCTTGTGGGTGGTGCTGAATCCTGTTAAATGACATGAGGGTCTCATGCCTATACACAAGGGTGTGTCATTGCTGTTGCTTGACCATGCATTGGTTTCTGTGGTCAGTGAATGATAAAAACAAAATTTACCATCCATTGATGGATGGGAAATCCGCCATGAGGCATTTGTTTTTAGAAACTGCTGCTCACAACCAATGTTGCAATGGAGTGTCTCCATCTGCTGGTGGTATTGGAAAGGCATTAGTGCTATGACAGGGTCTGAAGAAGAAGAAGAAGAAGAAGAAGAAGACGGAAAAAAATATATATAAAAAGAAAAAGAGAGAGAGAGAGAGAGACTGACTTAGTGAGCGAGTGAGTGAGAGAGTGAGAGTGAGTGAGAGTGAATGAGTGAGTGAGTGATTGAGTGAGTGAGTGAGTGAGTGAGTGAGAACAAATGAGTTAAAGCAAGTGAGTGAGAGAGATCGAATGAATGAAAGTCTGAATGACAGAAAGAAAAAAGGATGAAGAAAGAAGCATGAAGAAAAAAAAATGTATATGGAGTTGCTGACATGAGTGCAATCTACAAAGCCGTTGAGGCTGATCCTCATGGGAGGATTATTGCACCAGGACCCTTAGCACTTTTAAAATGCCATTCAATGCCACGGGCTAGATGTAAACTGCAGATGACCATGTTGTGGTAGTTACCATGGATACCCAAGTGATGTGTGAGCTAACACATAGGCCCAACAGATTCCAAGAAGGCCAGAATCACCAGCGGCACCACCATCGATTGTCAGGTCACCCGGATTCAGCAAATACCAGAGTCCAAAATGATGCAGGTTTATACTGTTAATTTTCAGTTTATCGTTACAGTTGGTGTTATTCCATGTCGGAAGGGACGCAGCTACAGCCAGTGGGGTAACTAGAGACAGGCAGGCAGCTATGTGCAACAAAGGTAGGCGTGTTGTTTTCATATGCAGATCTGAAATATTGTCTTATATGCAAGAGGAGGAGTGATGGGGGTTCAGGCAAAAGCCAGGCTATGGATTGCATTGCTAAATGCTCCATCAGAGTGCAATGGTCGCCTGTCCTTTTTTTAAGTGATGATGTGGGTTTAGCCTGTGCTGTATGTATGTATGGGTGGCTGACTGCCACCCACCCAGAAAGTGTATGGGAGGCTGGTTGGCTGCCAGCCTTCCTTCCATTCCTATGAGTAATGTGAGTGCTCATGAAGGGGACATGGTTGGGTCCACCCCTTTCCCGGTTATCCCCTCTAGGCCTTTTGGCTTAGATCAAGTGTAAAAAAAGAAAGGATCTTGCGACAGATCGCATCCTGAGGCACGTTTTTTTTTGTGTGAATACTTGCACTTGGGTGACTTGTGAGCACATACTGATACATACGTTCCCTATCTGGGGACCATAAATTAAATGGATTTTTGAGAAAGGGAGCTGATTTGGAAGCTTGCTTCTGTCGCCCTATGCATTGACCCGATGTGGCAGTATCTTCGGGTAGTGAACAGTGCACCACCCCATTCCAGTGTTAAACAAGAAAGATTCTCATTTAATCCTCCGTGGGTGAGAATTTGAGTTTGAGAATTGGAGACCAAAATGATGAGTTGCACTGACTGGTTTATGAACGTCTATTCATTTAGCGTTTTAATGACCATGTTTGCACACTGATTGGTGTAAAAAAATAAAATAAAACTAAATAATAATAATCTAGCACACCTGTGCAGGTTTGACATGACATGACAGGTAGCTGTCTTGTGGGTGGTGCTGAATCCTGTTAAATGACATGAGGGTCTCATGCCTATACACAAGGGTGTGTCATTGCTGTTGCTTGACCATGCATTGGTTTCTGTGGTCAGTGAATGATAAAAACAAAATTTACCATCCATTGATGGATGGGAAATCCGCCATGAGGCATTTGTTTTTAGAAACTGCTGCTCACAACCAATGTTGCAATGGAGTGTCTCCATCTGCTGGTGGTATTGGAAAGGCATTAGTGCTATGACAGGGTCTGAAGAAGAAGAAGAAGAAGAAGAAGAAGAAGAAGAAGAAGAAGAAGACGGAAAAAAATATATATAAAAAGAAAAAGAGAGAGAGAGAGAGAGACTGACTTAGTGAGCGAGTGAGTGAGAGAGTGAGAGTGAGTGAGAGTGAATGAGTGAGTGAGTGATTGAGTGAGTGAGTGAGTGAGTGAGAACAAATGAGTTAAAGCAAGTGAGTGAGAGAGATCGAATGAATGAAAGTCTGAATGACAGAAAGAAAAAAGGATGAAGAAAGAAGCATGAAGAAAAAAAAATGTATATGGAGTTGCTGACATGAGTGCAATCTACAAAGCCGTTGAGGCTGATCCTCATGGGAGGATTATTGCACCAGGACCCTTAGCACTTTTAAAATGCCATTCAATGCCACGGGCTAGATGTAAACTGCAGATGACCATGTTGTGGTAGTTACCATGGATACCCAAGTGATGTGTGAGCTAACACATAGGCCCAACAGATTCCAAGAAGGCCAGAATCACCAGCGGCACCACCATCGATTGTCAGGTCACCCGGATTCAGCAAATACCAGAGTCCAAAATGATGCAGGTTTATACTGTTAATTTTCAGTTTATCGTTACAGTTGGTGTTATTCCATGTCGGAAGGGACGCAGCTACAGCCAGTGGGGTAACTAGAGACAGGCAGGCAGCTATGTGCAACAAAGGTAGGCGTGTTGTTTTCATATGCAGATCTGAAATATTGTCTTATATGCAAGAGGAGGAGTGATGGGGGTTCAGGCAAAAGCCAGGCTATGGATTGCATTGCTAAATGCTCCATCAGAGTGCAATGGTCGCCTGTCCTTTTTTTAAGTGATGATGTGGGTTTAGCCTGTGCTGTATGTATGTATGGGTGGCTGACTGCCACCCACCCAGAAAGTGTATGGGAGGCTGGTTGGCTGCCAGCCTTCCTTCCATTCCTATGAGTAATGTGAGTGCTCATGAAGGGGACATGGTTGGGTCCACCCCTTTCCCGGTTATCCCCTCTAGGCCTTTTGGCTTAGATCAAGTGTAAAAAAAGAAAGGATCTTGCGACAGATCGCATCCTGAGGCACGTTTTTTTTTGTGTGAATACTTGCACTTGGGTGACTTGTGAGCACATACTGATACATACGTTCCCTATCTGGGGACCATAAATTAAATGGATTTTTGAGAAAGGGAGCTGATTTGGAAGCTTGCTTCTGTCGCCCTATGCATTGACCCGATGTGGCAGTATCTTCGGGTAGTGAACAGTGCACCACCCCATTCCAGTGTTAAACAAGAAAGATTCTCATTTAATCCTCCGTGGGTGAGAATTTGAGTTTGAGAATTGGAGACCAAAATGATGAGTTGCACTGACTGGTTTATGAACGTCTATTCATTTAGCGTTTTAATGACCATGTTTGCACACTGATTGGTGTAAAAAAATAAAATAAAACTAAATAATAATAATCTAGCACACCTGTGCAGGTTTGACATGACATGACAGGTAGCTGTCTTGTGGGTGGTGCTGAATCCTGTTAAATGACATGAGGGTCTCATGCCTATACACAAGGGTGTGTCATTGCTGTTGCTTGACCATGCATTGGTTTCTGTGGTCAGTGAATGATAAAAACAAAATTTACCATCCATTGATGGATGGGAAATCCGCCATGAGGCATTTGTTTTTAGAAACTGCTGCTCACAACCAATGTTGCAATGGAGTGTCTCCATCTGCTGGTGGTATTGGAAAGGCATTAGTGCTATGACAGGGTCTGAAGAAGAAGAAGAAGAAGAAGAAGAAGAAGAAGAAGAAGACGGAAAAAAATATATATAAAAAGAAAAAGAGAGAGAGAGAGAGAGACTGACTTAGTGAGCGAGTGAGTGAGAGAGTGAGAGTGAGTGAGAGTGAATGAGTGAGTGAGTGATTGAGTGAGTGAGTGAGTGAGTGAGAACAAATGAGTTAAAGCAAGTGAGTGAGAGAGATCGAATGAATGAAAGTCTGAATGACAGAAAGAAAAAAGGATGAAGAAAGAAGCATGAAGAAAAAAAAATGTATATGGAGTTGCTGACATGAGTGCAATCTACAAAGCCGTTGAGGCTGATCCTCATGGGAGGATTATTGCACCAGGACCCTTAGCACTTTTAAAATGCCATTCAATGCCACGGGCTAGATGTAAACTGCAGATGACCATGTTGTGGTAGTTACCATGGATACCCAAGTGATGTGTGAGCTAACACATAGGCCCAACAGATTCCAAGAAGGCCAGAATCACCAGCGGCACCACCATCGATTGTCAGGTCACCCAGATTCAGCAAATACCAGAGTCCAAAATGATGCAGGTTTATACTGTTAATTTTCAGTTTATCGTTACAGTTGGTGTTATTCCATGTCGGAAGGGACGCAGCTACAGCCAGTGGGGTAACTAGAGACAGGCAGGCAGCTATGTGCAACAAAGGTAGGCGTGTTGTTTTCATATGCAGATCTGAAATATTGTCTTATATGCAAGAGGAGGAGTGATGGGGGTTCAGGCAAAAGCCAGGCTATGGATTGCATTGCTAAATGCTCCATCAGAGTGCAATGGTCGCCTGTCCTTTTTTTAAGTGATGATGTGGGTTTAGCCTGTGCTGTATGTATGTATGGGTGGCTGACTGCCACCCACCCAGAAAGTGTATGGGAGGCTGGTTGGCTGCCAGCCTTCCTTCCATTCCTATGAGTAATGTGAGTGCTCATGAAGGGGACATGGTTGGGTCCACCCCTTTCCCGGTTATCCCCTCTAGGCCTTTTGGCTTAGATCAAGTGTAAAAAAAGAAAGGATCTTGCGACAGATCGCATCCTGAGGCACGTTTTTTTTTGTGTGAATACTTGCACTTGGGTGACTTGTGAGCACATACTGATACATACGTTCCCTATCTGGGGACCATAAATTAAATGGATTTTTGAGAAAGGGAGCTGATTTGGAAGCTTGCTTCTGTCGCCCTATGCATTGACCCGATGTGGCAGTATCTTCGGGTAGTGAACAGTGCACCACCCCATTCCAGTGTTAAACAAGAAAGATTCTCATTTAATCCTCCGTGGGTGAGAATTTGAGTTTGAGAATTGGAGACCAAAATGATGAGTTGCACTGACTGGTTTATGAACGTCTATTCATTTAGCGTTTTAATGACCATGTTTGCACACTGATTGGTGTAAAAAAATAAAATAAAACTAAATAATAATAATCTAGCACACCTGTGCAGGTTTGACATGACATGACAGGTAGCTGTCTTGTGGGTGGTGCTGAATCCTGTTAAATGACATGAGGGTCTCATGCCTATACACAAGGGTGTGTCATTGCTGTTGCTTGACCATGCATTGGTTTCTGTGGTCAGTGAATGATAAAAACAAAATTTACCATCCATTGATGGATGGGAAATCCGCCATGAGGCATTTGTTTTTAGAAACTGCTGCTCACAACCAATGTTGCAATGGAGTGTCTCCATCTGCTGGTGGTATTGGAAAGGCATTAGTGCTATGACAGGGTCTGAAGAAGAAGAAGAAGAAGAAGAAGAAGAAGAAGAAGAAGACGGAAAAAAATATATATAAAAAGAAAAAGAGAGAGAGAGAGAGAGACTGACTTAGTGAGCGAGTGAGTGAGAGAGTGAGAGTGAGTGAGAGTGAATGAGTGAGTGAGTGATTGAGTGAGTGAGTGAGTGAGTGAGTGAGAACAAATGAGTTAAAGCAAGTGAGTGAGAGAGATCGAATGAATGAAAGTCTGAATGACAGAAAGAAAAAAGGATGAAGAAAGAAGCATGAAGAAAAAAAAATGTATATGGAGTTGCTGACATGAGTGCAATCTACAAAGCCGTTGAGGCTGATCCTCATGGGAGGATTATTGCACCAGGACCCTTAGCACTTTTAAAATGCCATTCAATGCCACGGGCTAGATGTAAACTGCAGATGACCATGTTGTGGTAGTTACCATGGATACCCAAGTGATGTGTGAGCTAACACATAGGCCCAACAGATTCCAAGAAGGCCAGAATCACCAGCGGCACCACCATCGATTGTCAGGTCACCCGGATTCAGCAAATACCAGAGTCCAAAATGATGCAGGTTTATACTGTTAATTTTCAGTTTATCGTTACAGTTGGTGTTATTCCATGTCGGAAGGGACGCAGCTACAGCCAGTGGGGTAACTAGAGACAGGCAGGCAGCTATGTGCAACAAAGGTAGGCGTGTTGTTTTCATATGCAGATCTGAAATATTGTCTTATATGCAAGAGGAGGAGTGATGGGGGTTCAGGCAAAAGCCAGGCTATGGATTGCATTGCTAAATGCTCCATCAGAGTGCAATGGTCGCCTGTCCTTTTTTTAAGTGATGATGTGGGTTTAGCCTGTGCTGTATGTATGTATGGGTGGCTGACTGCCACCCACCCAGAAAGTGTATGGGAGGCTGGTTGGCTGCCAGCCTTCCTTCCATTCCTATGAGTAATGTGAGTGCTCATGAAGGGGACATGGTTGGGTCCACCCCTTTCCCGGTTATCCCCTCTAGGCCTTTTGGCTTAGATCAAGTGTAAAAAAAGAAAGGATCTTGCGACAGATCGCATCCTGAGGCACGTTTTTTTTTGTGTGAATACTTGCACTTGGGTGACTTGTGAGCACATACTGATACATACGTTCCCTATCTGGGGACCATAAATTAAATGGATTTTTGAGAAAGGGAGCTGATTTGGAAGCTTGCTTCTGTCGCCCTATGCATTGACCCGATGTGGCAGTATCTTCGGGTAGTGAACAGTGCACCACCCCATTCCAGTGTTAAACAAGAAAGATTCTCATTTAATCCTCCGTGGGTGAGAATTTGAGTTTGAGAATTGGAGACCAAAATGATGAGTTGCACTGACTGGTTTATGAACGTCTATTCATTTAGCGTTTTAATGACCATGTTTGCACACTGATTGGTGTAAAAAAATAAAATAAAACTAAATAATAATAATCTAGCACACCTGTGCAGGTTTGACATGACATGACAGGTAGCTGTCTTGTGGGTGGTGCTGAATCCTGTTAAATGACATGAGGGTCTCATGCCTATACACAAGGGTGTGTCATTGCTGTTGCTTGACCATGCATTGGTTTCTGTGGTCAGTGAATGATAAAAACAAAATTTACCATCCATTGATGGATGGGAAATCCGCCATGAGGCATTTGTTTTTAGAAACTGCTGCTCACAACCAATGTTGCAATGGAGTGTCTCCATCTGCTGGTGGTATTGGAAAGGCATTAGTGCTATGACAGGGTCTGAAGAAGAAGAAGAAGAAGAAGAAGAAGACGGAAAAAAATATATATAAAAAGAAAAAGAGAGAGAGAGAGAGAGACTGACTTAGTGAGCGAGTGAGTGAGAGAGTGAGAGTGAGTGAGAGTGAATGAGTGAGTGAGTGATTGAGTGAGTGAGTGAGTGAGTGAGTGAGAACAAATGAGTTAAAGCAAGTGAGTGAGAGAGATCGAATGAATGAAAGTCTGAATGACAGAAAGAAAAAAGGATGAAGAAAGAAGCATGAAGAAAAAAAAATGTATATGGAGTTGCTGACATGAGTGCAATCTACAAAGCCGTTGAGGCTGATCCTCATGGGAGGATTATTGCACCAGGACCCTTAGCACTTTTAAAATGCCATTCAATGCCACGGGCTAGATGTAAACTGCAGATGACCATGTTGTGGTAGTTACCATGGATACCCAAGTGATGTGTGAGCTAACACATAGGCCCAACAGATTCCAAGAAGGCCAGAATCACCAGCGGCACCACCATCGATTGTCAGGTCACCCGGATTCAGCAAATACCAGAGTCCAAAATGATGCAGGTTTATACTGTTAATTTTCAGTTTATCGTTACAGTTGGTGTTATTCCATGTCGGAAGGGACGCAGCTACAGCCAGTGGGGTAACTAGAGACAGGCAGGCAGCTATGTGCAACAAAGGTAGGCATGTTGTTTTCATATGCAGATCTGAAATATTGTCTTATATGCAAGAGGAGGAGTGATGGGGGTTCAGGCAAAAGCCAGGCTATGGATTGCATTGCTAAATGCTCCATCAGAGTGCAATGGTCGCCTGTCCTTTTTTTAAGTGATGATGTGGGTTTAGCCTGTGCTGTATGTATGTATGGGTGGCTGACTGCCACCCACCCAGAAAGTGTATGGGAGGCTGGTTGGCTGCCAGCCTTCCTTCCATTCCTATGAGTAATGTGAGTGCTCATGAAGGGGACATGGTTGGGTCCACCCCTTTCCCGGTTATCCCCTCTAGGCCTTTTGGCTTAGATCAAGTGTAAAAAAAGAAAGGATCTTGCGACAGATCGCATCCTGAGGCACGTTTTTTTTTGTGTGAATACTTGCACTTGGGTGACTTGTGAGCACATACTGATACATACGTTCCCTATCTGGGGACCATAAATTAAATGGATTTTTGAGAAAGGGAGCTGATTTGGAAGCTTGCTTCTGTCGCCCTATGCATTGACCCGATGTGGCAGTATCTTCGGGTAGTGAACAGTGCACCACCCCATTCCAGTGTTAAACAAGAAAGATTCTCATTTAATCCTCCGTGGGTGAGAATTTGAGTTTGAGAATTGGAGACCAAAATGATGAGTTGCACTGACTGGTTTATGAACGTCTATTCATTTAGCGTTTTAATGACCATGTTTGCACACTGATTGGTGTAAAAAAATAAAATAAAACTAAATAATAATAATCTAGCACACCTGTGCAGGTTTGACATGACATGACAGGTAGCTGTCTTGTGGGTGGTGCTGAATCCTGTTAAATGACATGAGGGTCTCATGCCTATACACAAGGGTGTGTCATTGCTGTTGCTTGACCATGCATTGGTTTCTGTGGTCAGTGAATGATAAAAACAAAATTTACCATCCATTGATGGATGGGAAATCCGCCATGAGGCATTTGTTTTTAGAAACTGCTGCTCACAACCAATGTTGCAATGGAGTGTCTCCATCTGCTGGTGGTATTGGAAAGGCATTAGTGCTATGACAGGGTCTGAAGAAGAAGAAGAAGAAGAAGAAGAAGAAGAAGACGGAAAAAAATATATATAAAAAGAAAAAGAGAGAGAGAGAGAGAGACTGACTTAGTGAGCGAGTGAGTGAGAGAGTGAGAGTGAGTGAGAGTGAATGAGTGAGTGAGTGATTGAGTGAGTGAGTGAGTGAGTGAGAACAAATGAGTTAAAGCAAGTGAGTGAGAGAGATCGAATGAATGAAAGTCTGAATGACAGAAAGAAAAAAGGATGAAGAAAGAAGCATGAAGAAAAAAAAATGTATATGGAGTTGCTGACATGAGTGCAATCTACAAAGCCGTTGAGGCTGATCCTCATGGGAGGATTATTGCACCAGGACCCTTAGCACTTTTAAAATGCCATTCAATGCCACGGGCTAGATGTAAACTGCAGATGACCATGTTGTGGTAGTTACCATGGATACCCAAGTGATGTGTGAGCTAACACATAGGCCCAACAGATTCCAAGAAGGCCAGAATCACCAGCGGCACCACCATCGATTGTCAGGTCACCCGGATTCAGCAAATACCAGAGTCCAAAATGATGCAGGTTTATACTGTTAATTTTCAGTTTATCGTTACAGTTGGTGTTATTCCATGTCGGAAGGGACGCAGCTACAGCCAGTGGGGTAACTAGAGACAGGCAGGCAGCTATGTGCAACAAAGGTAGGCGTGTTGTTTTCATATGCAGATCTGAAATATTGTCTTATATGCAAGAGGAGGAGTGATGGGGGTTCAGGCAAAAGCCAGGCTATGGATTGCATTGCTAAATGCTCCATCAGAGTGCAATGGTCGCCTGTCCTTTTTTTAAGTGATGATGTGGGTTTAGCCTGTGCTGTATGTATGTATGGGTGGCTGACTGCCACCCACCCAGAAAGTGTATGGGAGGCTGGTTGGCTGCCAGCCTTCCTTCCATTCCTATGAGTAATGTGAGTGCTCATGAAGGGGACATGGTTGGGTCCACCCCTTTCCCGGTTATCCCCTCTAGGCCTTTTGGCTTAGATCAAGTGTAAAAAAAGAAAGGATCTTGCGACAGATCGCATCCTGAGGCACGTTTTTTTTTGTGTGAATACTTGCACTTGGGTGACTTGTGAGCACATACTGATACATACGTTCCCTATCTGGGGACCATAAATTAAATGGATTTTTGAGAAAGGGAGCTGATTTGGAAGCTTGCTTCTGTCGCCCTATGCATTGACCCGATGTGGCAGTATCTTCGGGTAGTGAACAGTGCACCACCCCATTCCAGTGTTAAACAAGAAAGATTCTCATTTAATCCTCCGTGGGTGAGAATTTGAGTTTGAGAATTGGAGACCAAAATGATGAGTTGCACTGACTGGTTTATGAACGTCTATTCATTTAGCGTTTTAATGACCATGTTTGCACACTGATTGGTGTAAAAAAATAAAATAAAACTAAATAATAATAATCTAGCACACCTGTGCAGGTTTGACATGACATGACAGGTAGCTGTCTTGTGGGTGGTGCTGAATCCTGTTAAATGACATGAGGGTCTCATGCCTATACACAAGGGTGTGTCATTGCTGTTGCTTGACCATGCATTGGTTTCTGTGGTCAGTGAATGATAAAAACAAAATTTACCATCCATTGATGGATGGGAAATCCGCCATGAGGCATTTGTTTTTAGAAACTGCTGCTCACAACCAATGTTGCAATGGAGTGTCTCCATCTGCTGGTGGTATTGGAAAGGCATTAGTGCTATGACAGGGTCTGAAGAAGAAGAAGAAGAAGAAGAAGAAGAAGAAGACGGAAAAAAATATATATAAAAAGAAAAAGAGAGAGAGAGAGAGAGACTGACTTAGTGAGCGAGTGAGTGAGAGAGTGAGAGTGAGTGAGAGTGAATGAGTGAGTGAGTGATTGAGTGAGTGAGTGAGTGAGTGAGAACAAATGAGTTAAAGCAAGTGAGTGAGAGAGATCGAATGAATGAAAGTCTGAATGACAGAAAGAAAAAAGGATGAAGAAAGAAGCATGAAGAAAAAAAAATGTATATGGAGTTGCTGACATGAGTGCAATCTACAAAGCCGTTGAGGCTGATCCTCATGGGAGGATTATTGCACCAGGACCCTTAGCACTTTTAAAATGCCATTCAATGCCACGGGCTAGATGTAAACTGCAGATGACCATGTTGTGGTAGTTACCATGGATACCCAAGTGATGTGTGAGCTAACACATAGGCCCAACAGATTCCAAGAAGGCCAGAATCACCAGCGGCACCACCATCGATTGTCAGGTCACCCGGATTCAGCAAATACCAGAGTCCAAAATGATGCAGGTTTATACTGTTAATTTTCAGTTTATCGTTACAGTTGGTGTTATTCCATGTCGGAAGGGACGCAGCTACAGCCAGTGGGGTAACTAGAGACAGGCAGGCAGCTATGTGCAACAAAGGTAGGCGTGTTGTTTTCATATGCAGATCTGAAATATTGTCTTATATGCAAGAGGAGGAGTGATGGGGGTTCAGGCAAAAGCCAGGCTATGGATTGCATTGCTAAATGCTCCATCAGAGTGCAATGGTCGCCTGTCCTTTTTTTAAGTGATGATGTGGGTTTAGCCTGTGCTGTATGTATGTATGGGTGGCTGACTGCCACCCACCCAGAAAGTGTATGGGAGGCTGGTTGGCTGCCAGCCTTCCTTCCATTCCTATGAGTAATGTGAGTGCTCATGAAGGGGACATGGTTGGGTCCACCCCTTTCCCGGTTATCCCCTCTAGGCCTTTTGGCTTAGATCAAGTGTAAAAAAAGAAAGGATCTTGCGACAGATCGCATCCTGAGGCACGTTTTTTTTTGTGTGAATACTTGCACTTGGGTGACTTGTGAGCACATACTGATACATACGTTCCCTATCTGGGGACCATAAATTAAATGGATTTTTGAGAAAGGGAGCTGATTTGGAAGCTTGCTTCTGTCGCCCTATGCATTGACCCGATGTGGCAGTATCTTCGGGTAGTGAACAGTGCACCACCCCATTCCAGTGTTAAACAAGAAAGATTCTCATTTAATCCTCCGTGGGTGAGAATTTGAGTTTGAGAATTGGAGACCAAAATGATGAGTTGCACTGACTGGTTTATGAACGTCTATTCATTTAGCGTTTTAATGACCATGTTTGCACACTGATTGGTGTAAAAAAATAAAATAAAACTAAATAATAATAATCTAGCACACCTGTGCAGGTTTGACATGACATGACAGGTAGCTGTCTTGTGGGTGGTGCTGAATCCTGTTAAATGACATGAGGGTCTCATGGCTATACACAAGGGTGTGTCATTGCTGTTGCTTGACCATGCATTGGTTTCTGTGGTCAGTGAATGATAAAAACAAAATTTACCATCCATTGATGGATGGGAAATCCGCCATGAGGCATTTGTTTTTAGAAACTGCTGCTCACAACCAATGTTGCAATGGAGTGTCTCCATCTGCTGGTGGTATTGGAAAGGCATTAGTGCTATGACAGGGTCTGAAGAAGAAGAAGAAGAAGAAGAAGAAGACGGAAAAAAATATATATAAAAAGAAAAAGAGAGAGAGAGAGAGAGACTGACTTAGTGAGCGAGTGAGTGAGAGAGTGAGAGTGAGTGAGAGTGAATGAGTGAGTGAGTGATTGAGTGAGTGAGTGAGTGAGTGAGAACAAATGAGTTAAAGCAAGTGAGTGAGAGAGATCGAATGAATGAAAGTCTGAATGACAGAAAGAAAAAAGGATGAAGAAAGAAGCATGAAGAAAAAAAAATGTATATGGAGTTGCTGACATGAGTGCAATCTACAAAGCCGTTGAGGCTGATCCTCATGGGAGGATTATTGCACCAGGACCCTTAGCACTTTTAAAATGCCATTCAATGCCACGGGCTAGATGTAAACTGCAGATGACCATGTTGTGGTAGTTACCATGGATACCCAAGTGATGTGTGAGCTAACACATAGGCCCAACAGATTCCAAGAAGGCCAGAATCACCAGCGGCACCACCATCGATTGTCAGGTCACCCGGATTCAGCAAATACCAGAGTCCAAAATGATGCAGGTTTATACTGTTAATTTTCAGTTTATCGTTACAGTTGGTGTTATTCCATGTCGGAAGGGACGCAGCTACAGCCAGTGGGGTAACTAGAGACAGGCAGGCAGCTATGTGCAACAAAGGTAGGCGTGTTGTTTTCATATGCAGATCTGAAATATTGTCTTATATGCAAGAGGAGGAGTGATGGGGGTTCAGGCAAAAGCCAGGCTATGGATTGCATTGCTAAATGCTCCATCAGAGTGCAATGGTCGCCTGTCCTTTTTTTAAGTGATGATGTGGGTTTAGCCTGTGCTGTATGTATGTATGGGTGGCTGACTGCCACCCACCCAGAAAGTGTATGGGAGGCTGGTTGGCTGCCAGCCTTCCTTCCATTCCTATGAGTAATGTGAGTGCTCATGAAGGGGACATGGTTGGGTCCACCCCTTTCCCGGTTATCCCCTCAAGGCCTTTTGGCTTAGATCAAGTGTAAAAAAAGAAAGGATCTTGCGACAGATCGCATCCTGAGGCACGTTTTTTTTTGTGTGAATACTTGCACTTGGGTGACTTGTGAGCACATACTGATACATACGTTCCCTATCTGGGGACCATAAATTAAATGGATTTTTGAGAAAGGGAGCTGATTTGGAAGCTTGCTTCTGTCGCCCTATGCATTGACCCGATGTGGCAGTATCTTCGGGTAGTGAACAGTGCACCACCCCATTCCAGTGTTAAACAAGAAAGATTCTCATTTAATCCTCCGTGGGTGAGAATTTGAGTTTGAGAATTGGAGACCAAAATGATGAGTTGCACTGACTGGTTTATGAACGTCTATTCATTTAGCGTTTTAATGACCATGTTTGCACACTGATTGGTGTAAAAAAATAAAATAAAACTAATTAATAATAATCTAGCACACCTGTGCAGGTTTGACATGACATGACAGGTAGCTGTCTTGTGGGTGGTGCTGAATCCTGTTAAATGACATGAGGGTCTCATGCCTATACACAAGGGTGTGTCATTGCTGTTGCTTGACCATGCATTGGTTTCTGTGGTCAGTGAATGATAAAAACAAAATTTACCATCCATTGATGGATGGGAAATCCGCCATGAGGCATTTGTTTTTAGAAACTGCTGCTCACAACCAATGTTGCAATGGAGTGTCTCCATCTGCTGGTGGTATTGGAAAGGCATTAGTGCTATGACAGGGTCTGAAGAAGAAGAAGAAGAAGAAGAAGAAGAAGACGGAAAAAAATATATATAAAAAGAAAAAGAGAGAGAGAGAGAGAGACTGACTTAGTGAGCGAGTGAGTGAGAGAGTGAGAGTGAGTGAGAGTGAATGAGTGAGTGAGTGATTGAGTGAGTGAGTGAGTGAGTGAGTGAGTGAGAACAAATGAGTTAAAGCAAGTGAGTGAGAGAGATCGAATGAATGAAAGTCTGAATGACAGAAAGAAAAAAGGATGAAGAAAGAAGCATGAAGAAAAAAAAATGTATATGGAGTTGCTGACATGAGTGCAATCTACAAAGCCGTTGAGGCTGATCCTCATGGGAGGATTATTGCACCAGGACCCTTAGCACTTTTAAAATGCCATTCAATGCCACGGGCTAGATGTAAACTGCAGATGACCATGTTGTGGTAGTTACCATGGATACCCAAGTGATGTGTGAGCTAACACATAGGCCCAACAGATTCCAAGAAGGCCAGAATCACCAGCGGCACCACCATCGATTGTCAGGTCACCCGGATTCAGCAAATACCAGAGTCCAAAATGATGCAGGTTTATACTGTTAATTTTCAGTTTATCGTTACAGTTGGTGTTATTCCATGTCGGAAGGGACGCAGCTACAGCCAGTGGGGTAACTAGAGACAGGCAGGCAGCTATGTGCAACAAAGGTAGGCGTGTTGTTTTCATATGCAGATCTGAAATATTGTCTTATATGCAAGAGGAGGAGTGATGGGGGTTCAGGCAAAAGCCAGGCTATGGATTGCATTGCTAAATGCTCCATCAGAGTGCAATGGTCGCCTGTCCTTTTTTTAAGTGATGATGTGGGTTTAGCCTGTGCTGTATGTATGTATGGGTGGCTGACTGCCACCCACCCAGAAAGTGTATGGGAGGCTGGTTGGCTGCCAGCCTTCCTTCCATTCCTATGAGTAATGTGAGTGCTCATGAAGGGGACATGGTTGGGTCCACCCCTTTCCCGGTTATCCCCTCTAGGCCTTTTGGCTTAGATCAAGTGTAAAAAAAGAAAGGATCTTGCGACAGATCGCATCCTGAGGCACGTTTTTTTTTGTGTGAATACTTGCACTTGGGTGACTTGTGAGCACATACTGATACATACGTTCCCTATCTGGGGACCATAAATTAAATGGATTTTTGAGAAAGGGAGCTGATTTGGAAGCTTGCTTCTGTCGCCCTATGCATTGACCCGATGTGGCAGTATCTTCGGGTAGTGAACAGTGCACCACCCCATTCCAGTGTTAAACAAGAAAGATTCTCATTTAATCCTCCGTGGGTGAGAATTTGAGTTTGAGAATTGGAGACCAAAATGATGAGTTGCACTGACTGGTTTATGAACGTCTATTCATTTAGCGTTTTAATGACCATGTTTGCACACTGATTGGTGTAAAAAAATAAAATAAAACTAAATAATAATAATCTAGCACACCTGTGCAGGTTTGACATGACATGACAGGTAGCTGTCTTGTGGGTGGTGCTGAATCCTGTTAAATGACATGAGGGTCTCATGCCTATACACAAGGGTGTGTCATTGCTGTTGCTTGACCATGCATTGGTTTCTGTGGTCAGTGAATGATAAAAACAAAATTTACCATCCATTGATGGATGGGAAATCCGCCATGAGGCATTTGTTTTTAGAAACTGCTGCTCACAACCAATGTTGCAATGGAGTGTCTCCATCTGCTGGTGGTATTGGAAAGGCATTAGTGCTATGACAGGGTCTGAAGAAGAAGAAGAAGAAGAAGAAGAAGAAGAAGAAGAAGAAGAAGAAGAAGAAGAAGAAGACGGAAAAAAATATATATAAAAAGAAAAAGAGAGAGAGAGAGAGAGACTGACTTAGTGAGCGAGTGAGTGAGAGAGTGAGAGTGAGTGAGAGTGAATGAGTGAGTGAGTGATTGAGTGAGTGAGTGAGTGAGTGAGAACAAATGAGTTAAAGCAAGTGAGTGAGAGAGATCGAATGAATGAAAGTCTGAATGACAGAAAGAAAAAAGGATGAAGAAAGAAGCATGAAGAAAAAAAAATGTATATGGAGTTGCTGACATGAGTGCAATCTACAAAGCCGTTGAGGCTGATCCTCATGGGAGGATTATTGCACCAGGACCCTTAGCACTTTTAAAATGCCATTCAATGCCACGGGCTAGATGTAAACTGCAGATGACCATGTTGTGGTAGTTACCATGGATACCCAAGTGATGTGTGAGCTAACACATAGGCCCAACAGATTCCAAGAAGGCCAGAATCACCAGCGGCACCACCATCGATTGTCAGGTCACCCGGATTCAGCAAATACCAGAGTCCAAAATGATGCAGGTTTATACTGTTAATTTTCAGTTTATCGTTACAGTTGGTGTTATTCCATGTCGGAAGGGACGCAGCTACAGCCAGTGGGGTAACTAGAGACAGGCAGGCAGCTATGTGCAACAAAGGTAGGCGTGTTGTTTTCATATGCAGATCTGAAATATTGTCTTATATGCAAGAGGAGGAGTGATGGGGGTTCAGGCAAAAGCCAGGCTATGGATTGCATTGCTAAATGCTCCATCAGAGTGCAATGGTCGCCTGTCCTTTTTTTAAGTGATGATGTGGGTTTAGCCTGTGCTGTATGTATGTATGGGTGGCTGACTGCCACCCACCCAGAAAGTGTATGGGAGGCTGGTTGGCTGCCAGCCTTCCTTCCATTCCTATGAGTAATGTGAGTGCTCATGAAGGGGACATGGTTGGGTCCACCCCTTTCCCGGTTATCCCCTCTAGGCCTTTTGGCTTAGATCAAGTGTAAAAAAAGAAAGGATCTTGCGACAGATCGCATCCTGAGGCACGTTTTTTTTTGTGTGAATACTTGCACTTGGGTGACTTGTGAGCACATACTGATACATACGTTCCCTATCTGGGGACCATAAATTAAATGGATTTTTGAGAAAGGGAGCTGATTTGGAAGCTTGCTTCTGTCGCCCTATGCATTGACCCGATGTGGCAGTATCTTCGGGTAGTGAACAGTGCACCACCCCATTCCAGTGTTAAACAAGAAAGATTCTCATTTAATCCTCCGTGGGTGAGAATTTGAGTTTGAGAATTGGAGACCAAAATGATGAGTTGCACTGACTGGTTTATGAACGTCTATTCATTTAGCGTTTTAATGACCATGTTTGCACACTGATTGGTGTAAAAAAATAAAATAAAACTAAATAATAATAATCTAGCACACCTGTGCAGGTTTGACATGACATGACAGGTAGCTGTCTTGTGGGTGGTGCTGAATCCTGTTAAATGACATGAGGGTCTCATGCCTATACACAAGGGTGTGTCATTGCTGTTGCTTGACCATGCATTGGTTTCTGTGGTCAGTGAATGATAAAAACAAAATTTACCATCCATTGATGGATGGGAAATCCGCCATGAGGCATTTGTTTTTAGAAACTGCTGCTCACAACCAATGTTGCAATGGAGTGTCTCCATCTGCTGGTGGTATTGGAAAGGCATTAGTGCTATGACAGGGTCTGAAGAAGAAGAAGAAGAAGAAGACGGAAAAAAATATATATAAAAAGAAAAAGAGAGAGAGAGAGAGAGACTGACTTAGTGAGCGAGTGAGTGAGAGAGTGAGAGTGAGTGAGAGTGAATGAGTGAGTGAGTGATTGAGTGAGTGAGTGAGTGAGTGAGTGAGAACAAATGAGTTAAAGCAAGTGAGTGAGAGAGATCGAATGAATGAAAGTCTGAATGACAGAAAGAAAAAAGGATGAAGAAAGAAGCATGAAGAAAAAAAAATGTATATGGAGTTGCTGACATGAGTGCAATCTACAAAGCCGTTGAGGCTGATCCTCATGGGAGGATTATTGCACCAGGACCCTTAGCACTTTTAAAATGCCATTCAATGCCACGGGCTAGATGTAAACTGCAGATGACCATGTTGTGGTAGTTACCATGGATACCCAAGTGATGTGTGAGCTAACACATAGGCCCAACAGATTCCAAGAAGGCCAGAATCACCAGCGGCACCACCATCGATTGTCAGGTCACCCGGATTCAGCAAATACCAGAGTCCAAAATGATGCAGGTTTATACTGTTAATTTTCAGTTTATCGTTACAGTTGGTGTTATTCCATGTCGGAAGGGACGCAGCTACAGCCAGTGGGGTAACTAGAGACAGGCAGGCAGCTATGTGCAACAAAGGTAGGCGTGTTGTTTTCATATGCAGATCTGAAATATTGTCTTATATGCAAGAGGAGGAGTGATGGGGGTTCAGGCAAAAGCCAGGCTATGGATTGCATTGCTAAATGCTCCATCAGAGTGCAATGGTCGCCTGTCCTTTTTTTAAGTGATGATGTGGGTTTAGCCTGTGCTGTATGTATGTATGGGTGGCTGACTGCCACCCACCCAGAAAGTGTATGGGAGGCTGGTTGGCTGCCAGCCTTCCTTCCATTCCTATGAGTAATGTGAGTGCTCATGAAGGGGACATGGTTGGGTCCACCCCTTTCCCGGTTATCCCCTCTAGGCCTTTTGGCTTAGATCAAGTGTAAAAAAAGAAAGGATCTTGCGACAGATCGCATCCTGAGGCACGTTTTTTTTTGTGTGAATACTTGCACTTGGGTGACTTGTGAGCACATACTGATACATACGTTCCCTATCTGGGGACCATAAATTAAATGGATTTTTGAGAAAGGGAGCTGATTTGGAAGCTTGCTTCTGTCGCCCTATGCATTGACCCGATGTGGCAGTATCTTCGGGTAGTGAACAGTGCACCACCCCATTCCAGTGTTAAACAAGAAAGATTCTCATTTAATCCTCCGTGGGTGAGAATTTGAGTTTGAGAATTGGAGACCAAAATGATGAGTTGCACTGACTGGTTTATGAACGTCTATTCATTTAGCGTTTTAATGACCATGTTTGCACACTGATTGGTGTAAAAAAATAAAATAAAACTAAATAATAATAATCTAGCACACCTGTGCAGGTTTGACATGACATGACAGGTAGCTGTCTTGTGGGTGGTGCTGAATCCTGTTAAATGACATGAGGGTCTCATGCCTATACACAAGGGTGTGTCATTGCTGTTGCTTGACCATGCATTGGTTTCTGTGGTCAGTGAATGATAAAAACAAAATTTACCATCCATTGATGGATGGGAAATCCGCCATGAGGCATTTGTTTTTAGAAACTGCTGCTCACAACCAATGTTGCAATGGAGTGTCTCCATCTGCTGGTGGTATTGGAAAGGCATTAGTGCTATGACAGGGTCTGAAGAAGAAGAAGAAGAAGAAGAAGAAGAAGACGGAAAAAAATATATATAAAAAGAAAAAGAGAGAGAGAGAGAGAGAGACTGACTTAGTGAGCGAGTGAGTGAGAGAGTGAGAGTGAGTGAGAGTGAATGAGTGAGTGAGTGATTGAGTGAGTGAGTGAGTGAGTGAGAACAAATGAGTTAAAGCAAGTGAGTGAGAGAGATCGAATGAATGAAAGTCTGAATGACAGAAAGAAAAAAGGATGAAGAAAGAAGCATGAAGAAAAAAAAATGTATATGGAGTTGCTGACATGAGTGCAATCTACAAAGCCGTTGAGGCTGATCCTCATGGGAGGATTATTGCACCAGGACCCTTAGCACTTTTAAAATGCCATTCAATGCCACGGGCTAGATGTAAACTGCAGATGACCATGTTGTGGTAGTTACCATGGATACCCAAGTGATGTGTGAGCTAACACATAGGCCCAACAGATTCCAAGAAGGCCAGAATCACCAGCGGCACCACCATCGATTGTCAGGTCACCCGGATTCAGCAAATACCAGAGTCCAAAATGATGCAGGTTTATACTGTTAATTTTCAGTTTATCGTTACAGTTGGTGTTATTCCATGTCGGAAGGGACGCAGCTACAGCCAGTGGGGTAACTAGAGACAGGCAGGCAGCTATGTGCAACAAAGGTAGGCGTGTTGTTTTCATATGCAGATCTGAAATATTGTCTTATATGCAAGAGGAGGAGTGATGGGGGTTCAGGCAAAAGCCAGGCTATGGATTGCATTGCTAAATGCTCCATCAGAGTGCAATGGTCGCCTGTCCTTTTTTTAAGTGATGATGTGGGTTTAGCCTGTGCTGTATGTATGTATGGGTGGCTGACTGCCACCCACCCAGAAAGTGTATGGGAGGCTGGTTGGCTGCCAGCCTTCCTTCCATTCCTATGAGTAATGTGAGTGCTCATGAAGGGGACATGGTTGGGTCCACCCCTTTCCCGGTTATCCCCTCTAGGCCTTTTGGCTTAGATCAAGTGTAAAAAAAGAAAGGATCTTGCGACAGATCGCATCCTGAGGCACGTTTTTTTTTGTGTGAATACTTGCACTTGGGTGACTTGTGAGCACATACTGATACATACGTTCCCTATCTGGGGACCATAAATTAAATGGATTTTTGAGAAAGGGAGCTGATTTGGAAGCTTGCTTCTGTCGCCCTATGCATTGACCCGATGTGGCAGTATCTTCGGGTAGTGAACAGTGCACCACCCCATTCCAGTGTTAAACAAGAAAGATTCTCATTTAATCCTCCGTGGGTGAGAATTTGAGTTTGAGAATTGGAGACCAAAATGATGAGTTGCACTGACTGGTTTATGAACGTCTATTCATTTAGCGTTTTAATGACCATGTTTGCACACTGATTGGTGTAAAAAAATAAAATAAAACTAAATAATAATAATCTAGCACACCTGTGCAGGTTTGACATGACATGACAGGTAGCTGTCTTGTGGGTGGTGCTGAATCCTGTTAAATGACATGAGGGTCTCATGCCTATACACAAGGGTGTGTCATTGCTGTTGCTTGACCATGCATTGGTTTCTGTGGTCAGTGAATGATAAAAACAAAATTTACCATCCATTGATGGATGGGAAATCCGCCATGAGGCATTTGTTTTTAGAAACTGCTGCTCACAACCAATGTTGCAATGGAGTGTCTCCATCTGCTGGTGGTATTGGAAAGGCATTAGTGCTATGACAGGGTCTGAAGAAGAAGAAGAAGAAGAAGAAGAAGAAGA
Organism: Hyla sarda; assembly: GCF_029499605.1. Taxonomy (NCBI): domain Eukaryota; kingdom Metazoa; phylum Chordata; class Amphibia; order Anura; family Hylidae; genus Hyla; species Hyla sarda. Next base: position 59,740 of record NW_026607742.1, on the reverse strand, counting down.
AGAAGACGGAAAAAAATATATATAAAAAGAAAAAGAGAGAGAGAGAGAGAGACTGACTTAGTGAGCGAGTGAGTGAGAGAGTGAGAGTGAGTGAGAGTGAATGAGTGAGTGAGTGATTGAGTGAGTGAGTGAGTGAGTGAGAACAAATGAGTTAAAGCAAGTGAGTGAGAGAGATCGAATGAATGAAAGTCTGAATGACAGAAAGAAAAAAGGATGAAGAAAGAAGCATGAAGAAAAAAAAATGTATATGGAGTTGCTGACATGAGTGCAATCTACAAAGCCGTTGAGGCTGATCCTCATGGGAGGATTATTGCACCAGGACCCTTAGCACTTTTAAAATGCCATTCAATGCCACGGGCTAGATGTAAACTGCAGATGACCATGTTGTGGTAGTTACCATGGATACCCAAGTGATGTGTGAGCTAACACATAGGCCCAACAGATTCCAAGAAGGCCAGAATCACCAGCGGCACCACCATCGATTGTCAGGTCACCCGGATTCAGCAAATACCAGAGTCCAAAATGATGCAGGTTTATACTGTTAATTTTCAGTTTATCGTTACAGTTGGTGTTATTCCATGTCGGAAGGGACGCAGCTACAGCCAGTGGGGTAACTAGAGACAGGCAGGCAGCTATGTGCAACAAAGGTAGGCGTGTTGTTTTCATATGCAGATCTGAAATATTGTCTTATATGCAAGAGGAGGAGTGATGGGGGTTCAGGCAAAAGCCAGGCTATGGATTGCATTGCTAAATGCTCCATCAGAGTGCAATGGTCGCCTGTCCTTTTTTTAAGTGATGATGTGGGTTTAGCCTGTGCTGTATGTATGTATGGGTGGCTGACTGCCACCCACCCAGAAAGTGTATGGGAGGCTGGTTGGCTGCCAGCCTTCCTTCCATTCCTATGAGTAATGTGAGTGCTCATGAAGGGGACATGGTTGGGTCCACCCCTTTCCCGGTTATCCCCTCTAGGCCTTTTGGCTTAGATCAAGTGTAAAAAAAGAAAGGATCTTGCGACAGATCGCATCCTGAGGCACGTTTTTTTTTGTGTGAATACTTGCACTTGGGTGACTTGTGAGCACATACTGATACATACGTTCCCTATCTGGGGACCATAAATTAAATGGATTTTTGAGAAAGGGAGCTGATTTGGAAGCTTGCTTCTGTCGCCCTATGCATTGACCCGATGTGGCAGTATCTTCGGGTAGTGAACAGTGCACCACCCCATTCCAGTGTTAAACAAGAAAGATTCTCATTTAATCCTCCGTGGGTGAGAATTTGAGTTTGAGAATTGGAGACCAAAATGATGAGTTGCACTGACTGGTTTATGAACGTCTATTCATTTAGCGTTTTAATGACCATGTTTGCACACTGATTGGTGTAAAAAAATAAAATAAAACTAAATAATAATAATCTAGCACACCTGTGCAGGTTTGACATGACATGACAGGTAGCTGTCTTGTGGGTGGTGCTGAATCCTGTTAAATGACATGAGGGTCTCATGCCTATACACAAGGGTGTGTCATTGCTGTTGCTTGACCATGCATTGGTTTCTGTGGTCAGTGAATGATAAAAACAAAATTTACCATCCATTGATGGATGGGAAATCCGCCATGAGGCATTTGTTTTTAGAAACTGCTGCTCACAACCAATGTTGCAATGGAGTGTCTCCATCTGCTGGTGGTATTGGAAAGGCATTAGTGCTATGACAGGGTCTGAAGAAGAAGAAGAAGAAGAAGAAGAAGAAGACGGAAAAAAATATATATAAAAAGAAAAAGAGAGAGAGAGAGAGAGACTGACTTAGTGAGCGAGTGAGTGAGAGAGTGAGAGTGAGTGAGAGTGAATGAGTGAGTGAGTGATTGAGTGAGTGAGTGAGTGAGTGAGTGAGAACAAATGAGTTAAAGCAAGTGAGTGAGAGAGATCGAATGAATGAAAGTCTGAATGACAGAAAGAAAAAAGGATGAAGAAAGAAGCATGAAGAAAAAAAAATGTATATGGAGTTGCTGACATGAGTGCAATCTACAAAGCCGTTGAGGCTGATCCTCATGGGAGGATTATTGCACCAGGACCCTTAGCACTTTTAAAATGCCATTCAATGCCACGGGCTAGATGTAAACTGCAGATGACCATGTTGTGGTAGTTACCATGGATACCCAAGTGATGTGTGAGCTAACACATAGGCCCAACAGATTCCAAGAAGGCCAGAATCACCAGCGGCACCACCATCGATTGTCAGGTCACCCGGATTCAGCAAATACCAGAGTCCAAAATGATGCAGGTTTATACTGTTAATTTTCAGTTTATCGTTACAGTTGGTGTTATTCCATGTCGGAAGGGACGCAGCTACAGCCAGTGGGGTAACTAAAGACAGGCAGGCAGCTATGTGCAACAAAGGTAGGCGTGTTGTTTTCATATGCAGATCTGAAATATTGTCTTATATGCAAGAGGAGGAGTGATGGGGGTTCAGGCAAAAGCCAGGCTATGGATTGCATTGCTAAATGCTCCATCAGAGTGCAATGGTCGCCTGTCCTTTTTTTAAGTGATGATGTGGGTTTAGCCTGTGCTGTATGTATGTATGGGTGGCTGACTGCCACCCACCCAGAAAGTGTATGGGAGGCTGGTTGGCTGCCAGCCTTCCTTCCATTCCTATGAGTAATGTGAGTGCTCATGAAGGGGACATGGTTGGGTCCACCCCTTTCCCGGTTATCCCCTCTAGGCCTTTTGGCTTAGATCAAGTGTAAAAAAAGAAAGGATCTTGCGACAGATCGCATCCTGAGGCACGTTTTTTTTTGTGTGAATACTTGCACTTGGGTGACTTGTGAGCACATACTGATACATACGTTCCCTATCTGGGGACCATAAATTAAATGGATTTTTGAGAAAGGGAGCTGATTTGGAAGCTTGCTTCTGTCGCCCTATGCATTGACCCGATGTGGCAGTATCTTCGGGTAGTGAACAGTGCACCACCCCATTCCAGTGTTAAACAAGAAAGATTCTCATTTAATCCTCCGTGGGTGAGAATTTGAGTTTGAGAATTGGAGACCAAAATGATGAGTTGCACTGACTGGTTTATGAACGTCTATTCATTTAGCGTTTTAATGACCATGTTTGCACACTGATTGGTGTAAAAAAATAAAATAAAACTAAATAATAATAATCTAGCACACCTGTGCAGGTTTGACATGACATGACAGGTAGCTGTCTTGTGGGTGGTGCTGAATCCTGTTAAATGACATGAGGGTCTCATGCCTATACACAAGGGTGTGTCATTGCTGTTGCTTGACCATGCATTGGTTTCTGTGGTCAGTGAATGATAAAAACAAAATTTACCATCCATTGATGGATGGGAAATCCGCCATGAGGCATTTGTTTTTAGAAACTGCTGCTCACAACCAATGTTGCAATGGAGTGTCTCCATCTGCTGGTGGTATTGGAAAGGCATTAGTGCTATGACAGGGTCTGAAGAAGAAGAAGAAGAAGAAGAAGAAGAAGAAGACGGAAAAAAATATATATAAAAAGAAAAAGAGAGAGAGAGAGAGAGACTGACTTAGTGAGCGAGTGAGTGAGAGAGTGAGAGTGAGTGAGAGTGAATGAGTGAGTGAGTGATTGAGTGAGTGAGTGAGTGAGTGAGAACAAATGAGTTAAAGCAAGTGAGTGGGAGAGATCGAATGAATGAAAGTCTGAATGACAGAAAGAAAAAAGGATGAAGAAAGAAGCATGAAGAAAAAAAAATGTATATGGAGTTGCTGACATGAGTGCAATCTACAAAGCCGTTGAGGCTGATCCTCATGGGAGGATTATTGCACCAGGACCCTTAGCACTTTTAAAATGCCATTCAATGCCACGGGCTAGATGTAAACTGCAGATGACCATGTTGTGGTAGTTACCATGGATACCCAAGTGATGTGTGAGCTAACACATAGGCCCAACAGATTCCAAGAAGGCCAGAATCACCAGCGGCACCACCATCGATTGTCAGGTCACCCGGATTCAGCAAATACCAGAGTCCAAAATGATGCAGGTTTATACTGTTAATTTTCAGTTTATCGTTACAGTTGGTGTTATTCCATGTCGGAAGGGACGCAGCTACAGCCAGTGGGGTAACTAGAGACAGGCAGGCAGCTATGTGCAACAAAGGTAGGCGTGTTGTTTTCATATGCAGATCTGAAATATTGTCTTATATGCAAGAGGAGGAGTGATGGGGGTTCAGGCAAAAGCCAGGCTATGGATTGCATTGCTAAATGCTCCATCAGAGTGCAATGGTCGCCTGTCCTTTTTTTAAGTGATGATGTGGGTTTAGCCTGTGCTGTATGTATGTATGGGTGGCTGACTGCCACCCACCCAGAAAGTGTATGGGAGGCTGGTTGGCTGCCAGCCTTCCTTCCATTCCTATGAGTAATGTGAGTGCTCATGAAGGGGACATGGTTGGGTCCACCCCTTTCCCGGTTATCCCCTCTAGGCCTTTTGGCTTAGATCAAGTGTAAAAAAAGAAAGGATCTTGCGACAGATCGCATCCTGAGGCACGTTTTTTTTTGTGTGAATACTTGCACTTGGGTGACTTGTGAGCACATACTGATACATACGTTCCCTATCTGGGGACCATAAATTAAATGGATTTTTGAGAAAGGGAGCTGATTTGGAAGCTTGCTTCTGTCGCCCTATGCATTGACCCGATGTGGCAGTATCTTCGGGTAGTGAACAGTGCACCACCCCATTCCAGTGTTAAACAAGAAAGATTCTCATTTAATCCTCCGTGGGTGAGAATTTGAGTTTGAGAATTGGAGACCAAAATGATGAGTTGCACTGACTGGTTTATGAACGTCTATTCATTTAGCGTTTTAATGACCATGTTTGCACACTGATTGGTGTAAAAAAATAAAATAAAACTAAATAATAATAATCTAGCACACCTGTGCAGGTTTGACATGACATGACAGGTAGCTGTCTTGTGGGTGGTGCTGAATCCTGTTAAATGACATGAGGGTCTCATGCCTATACACAAGGGTGTGTCATTGCTGTTGCTTGACCATGCATTGGTTTCTGTGGTCAGTGAATGATAAAAACAAAATTTACCATCCATTGATGGATGGGAAATCCGCCATGAGGCATTTTTTTTTAGAAACTGCTGCTCACAACCAATGTTGCAATGGAGTGTCTCCATCTGCTGGTGGTATTGGAAAGGCATTAGTGCTATGACAGGGTCTGAAGAAGAAGAAGAAGAAGAAGAAGAAGAAGACGGAAAAAAATATATATAAAAAGAAAAAGAGAGAGAGAGAGAGAGACTGACTTAGTGAGCGAGTGAGTGAGAGAGTGAGAGTGAGTGAGAGTGAATGAGTGAGTGAGTGATTGAGTGAGTGAGTGAGTGAGTGAGAACAAATGAGTTAAAGCAAGTGAGTGAGAGAGATCGAATGAATGAAAGTCTGAATGACAGAAAGAAAAAAGGATGAAGAAAGAAGCATGAAGAAAAAAAAATGTATATGGAGTTGCTGACATGAGTGCAATCTACAAAGCCGTTGAGGCTGATCCTCATGGGAGGATTATTGCACCAGGACCCTTAGCACTTTTAAAATGCCATTCAATGCCACGGGCTAGATGTAAACTGCAGATGACCATGTTGTGGTAGTTACCATGGATACCCAAGTGATGTGTGAGCTAACACATAGGCCCAACAGATTCCAAGAAGGCCAGAATCACCAGCGGCACCACCATCGATTGTCAGGTCACCCGGATTCAGCAAATACCAGAGTCCAAAATGATGCAGGTTTATACTGTTAATTTTCAGTTTATCGTTACAGTTGGTGTTATTCCATGTCGGAAGGGACGCAGCTACAGCCAGTGGGGTAACTAGAGACAGGCAGGCAGCTATGTGCAACAAAGGTAGGCGTGTTGTTTTCATATGCAGATCTGAAATATTGTCTTATATGCAAGAGGAGGAGTGATGGGGGTTCAGGCAAAAGCCAGGCTATGGATTGCATTGCTAAATGCTCCATCAGAGTGCAATGGTCGCCTGTCCTTTTTTTAAGTGATGATGTGGGTTTAGCCTGTGCTGTATGTATGTATGGGTGGCTGACTGCCACCCACCCAGAAAGTGTATGGGAGGCTGGTTGGCTGCCAGCCTTCCTTCCATTCCTATGAGTAATGTGAGTGCTCATGAAGGGGACATGGTTGGGTCCACCCCTTTCCCGGTTATCCCCTCTAGGCCTTTTGGCTTAGATCAAGTGTAAAAAAAGAAAGGATCTTGCGACAGATCGCATCCTGAGGCACGTTTTTTTTTGTGTGAATACTTGCACTTGGGTGACTTGTGAGCACATACTGATACATACGTTCCCTATCTGGGGACCATAAATTAAATGGATTTTTGAGAAAGGGAGCTGATTTGGAAGCTTGCTTCTGTCGCCCTATGCATTGACCCGATGTGGCAGTATCTTCGGGTAGTGAACAGTGCACCACCCCATTCCAGTGTTAAACAAGAAAGATTCTCATTTAATCCTCCGTGGGTGAGAATTTGAGTTTGAGAATTGGAGACCAAAATGATGAGTTGCACTGACTGGTTTATGAACGTCTATTCATTTAGCGTTTTAATGACCATGTTTGCACACTGATTGGTGTAAAAAAATAAAATAAAACTAAATAATAATAATCTAGCACACCTGTGCAGGTTTGACATGACATGACAGGTAGCTGTCTTGTGGGTGGTGCTGAATCCTGTTAAATGACATGAGGGTCTCATGCCTATACACAAGGGTGTGTCATTGCTGTTGCTTGACCATGCATTGGTTTCTGTGGTCAGTGAATGATAAAAACAAAATTTACCATCCATTGATGGATGGGAAATCCGCCATGAGGCATTTGTTTTTAGAAACTGCTGCTCACAACCAATGTTGCAATGGAGTGTCTCCATCTGCTGGTGGTATTGGAAAGGCATTAGTGCTATGACAGGGTCTGAAGAAGAAGAAGAAGAAGAAGAAGAAGAAGAGACGGAAAAAAATATATATAAAAAGAAAAAGAGAGAGAGAGAGAGAGACTGACTTAGTGAGCGAGTGAGTGAGAGAGTGAGAGTGAGTGAGAGTGAATGAGTGAGTGAGTGATTGAGTGAGTGAGTGAGTGAGAACAAATGAGTTAAAGCAAGTGAGTGAGAGAGATCGAATGAATGAAAGTCTGAATGACAGAAAGAAAAAAGGATGAAGAAAGAAGCATGAAGAAAAAAAAATGTATATGGAGTTGCTGACATGAGTGCAATCTACAAAGCCGTTGAGGCTGATCCTCATGGGAGGATTATTGCACCAGGACCCTTAGCACTTTTAAAATGCCATTCAATGCCACGGGCTAGATGTAAACTGCAGATGACCATGTTGTGGTAGTTACCATGGATACCCAAGTGATGTGTGAGCTAACACATAGGCCCAACAGATTCCAAGAAGGCCAGAATCACCAGCGGCACCACCATCGATTGTCAGGTCACCCGGATTCAGCAAATACCAGAGTCCAAAATGATGCAGGTTTATACTGTTAATTTTCAGTTTATCGTTACAGTTGGTGTTATTCCATGTCGGAAGGGACGCAGCTACAGCCAGTGGGGTAACTAGAGACAGGCAGGCAGCTATGTGCAACAAAGGTAGGCGTGTTGTTTTCATATGCAGATCTGAAATATTGTCTTATATGCAAGAGGAGGAGTGATGGGGGTTCAGGCAAAAGCCAGGCTATGGATTGCATTGCTAAATGCTCCATCAGAGTGCAATGGTCGCCTGTCCTTTTTTTAAGTGATGATGTGGGTTTAGCCTGTGCTGTATGTATGTATGGGTGGCTGACTGCCACCCACCCAGAAAGTGTATGGGAGGCTGGTTGGCTGCCAGCCTTCCTTCCATTCCTATGAGTAATGTGAGTGCTCATGAAGGGGACATGGTTGGGTCCACCCCTTTCCCGGTTATCCCCTCTAGGCCTTTTGGCTTAGATCAAGTGTAAAAAAAGAAAGGATCTTGCGACAGATCGCATCCTGAGGCACGTTTTTTTTTGTGTGAATACTTGCACTTGGGTGACTTGTGAGCACATACTGATACATACGTTCCCTATCTGGGGACCATAAATTAAATGGATTTTTGAGAAAGGGAGCTGATTTGGAAGCTTGCTTCTGTCACCCTATGCATTGACCCGATGTGGCAGTATCTTCGGGTAGTGAACAGTGCACCACCCCATTCCAGTGTTAAACAAGAAAGATTCTCATTTAATCCTCCGTGGGTGAGAATTTGAGTTTGAGAATTGGAGACCAAAATGATGAGTTGCACTGACTGGTTTATGAACGTCTATTCATTTAGCGTTTTAATGACCATGTTTGCACACTGATTGGTGTAAAAAAATAAAATAAAACTAAATAATAATAATCTAGCACACCTGTGCAGGTTTGACATGACATGACAGGTAGCTGTCTTGTGGGTGGTGCTGAATCCTGTTAAATGACATGAGGGTCTCATGCCTATACACAAGGGTGTGTCATTGCTGTTGCTTGACCATGCATTGGTTTCTGTGGTCAGTGAATGATAAAAACAAAATTTACCATCCATTGATGGATGGGAAATCCGCCATGAGGCATTTGTTTTTAGAAACTGCTGCTCACAACCAATGTTGCAATGGAGTGTCTCCATCTGCTGGTGGTATTGGAAAGGCATTAGTGCTATGACAGGGTCTGAAGAAGAAGAAGAAGAAGAAGAAGAAGAAGAAGAAGAAGAAGACGGAAAAAAATATATATAAAAAGAAAAAGAGAGAGAGAGAGAGAGACTGACTTAGTGAGCGAGTGAGTGAGAGAGTGAGAGTGAGTGAGAGTGAATGAGTGAGTGAGTGATTGAGTGAGTGAGTGAGTGAGAACAAATGAGTTAAAGCAAGTGAGTGAGAGAGATCGAATGAATGAAAGTCTGAATGACAGAAAGAAAAAAGGATGAAGAAAGAAGCATGAAGAAAAAAAAATGTATATGGAGTTGCTGACATGAGTGCAATCTACAAAGCCGTTGAGGCTGATCCTCATGGGAGGATTATTGCACCAGGACCCTTAGCACTTTTAAAATGCCATTCAATGCCACGGGCTAGATGTAAACTGCAGATGACCATGTTGTGGTAGTTACCATGGATACCCAAGTGATGTGTGAGCTAACACATAGGCCCAACAGATTCCAAGAAGGCCAGAATCACCAGCGGCACCACCATCGATTGTCAGGTCACCCGGATTCAGCAAATACCAGAGTCCAAAATGATGCAGGTTTATACTGTTAATTTTCAGTTTATCGTTACAGTTGGTGTTATTCCATGTCGGAAGGGACGCAGCTACAGCCAGTGGGGTAACTAGAGACAGGCAGGCAGCTATGTGCAACAAAGGTAGGCGTGTTGTTTTCATATGCAGATCTGAAATATTGTCTTATATGCAAGAGGAGGAGTGATGGGGGTTCAGGCAAAAGCCAGGCTATGGATTGCATTGCTAAATGCTCCATCAGAGTGCAATGGTCGCCTGTCCTTTTTTTAAGTGATGATGTGGGTTTAGCCTGTGCTGTATGTATGTATGGGTGGCTGACTGCCACCCACCCAGAAAGTGTATGGGAGGCTGGTTGGCTGCCAGCCTTCCTTCCATTCCTATGAGTAATGTGAGTGCTCATGAAGGGGACATGGTTGGGTCCACCCCTTTCCCGGTTATCCCCTCTAGGCCTTTTGGCTTAGATCAAGTGTAAAAAAAGAAAGGATCTTGCGACAGATCGCATCCTGAGGCACGTTTTTTTTTGTGTGAATACTTGCACTTGGGTGACTTGTGAGCACATACTGATACATACGTTCCCTATCTGGGGACCATAAATTAAATGGATTTTTGAGAAAGGGAGCTGATTTGGAAGCTTGCTTCTGTCGCCCTATGCATTGACCCGATGTGGCAGTATCTTCGGGTAGTGAACAGTGCACCACCCCATTCCAGTGTTAAACAAGAAAGATTCTCATTTAATCCTCCGTGGGTGAGAATTTGAGTTTGAGAATTGGAGACCAAAATGATGAGTTGCACTGACTGGTTTATGAACGTCTATTCATTTAGCGTTTTAATGACCATGTTTGCACACTGATTGGTGTAAAAAAATAAAATAAAACTAAATAATAATAATCTAGCACACCTGTGCAGGTTTGACATGACATGACAGGTAGCTGTCTTGTGGGTGGTGCTGAATCCTGTTAAATGACATGAGGGTCTCATGCCTATACACAAGGGTGTGTCATTGCTGTTGCTTGACCATGCATTGGTTTCTGTGGTCAGTGAATGATAAAAACAAAATTTACCATCCATTGATGGATGGGAAATCCGCCATGAGGCATTTGTTTTTAGAAACTGCTGCTCACAACCAATGTTGCAATGGAGTGTCTCCATCTGCTGGTGGTATTGGAAAGGCATTAGTGCTATGACAGGGTCTGAAGAAGAAGAAGAAGAAGAAGAAGAAGAAGAAGAAGACGGAAAAAAATATATATAAAAAGAAAAAGAGAGAGAGAGAGAGAGACTGACTTAGTGAGCGAGTGAGTGAGAGAGTGAGAGTGAGTGAGAGTGAATGAGTGAGTGAGTGATTGAGTGAGTGAGTGAGTGAGTGAGAACAAATGAGTTAAAGCAAGTGAGTGAGAGAGATCGAATGAATGAAAGTCTGAATGACAGAAAGAAAAAAGGATGAAGAAAGAAGCATGAAGAAAAAAAAATGTATATGGAGTTGCTGACATGAGTGCAATCTACAAAGCCGTTGAGGCTGATCCTCATGGGAGGATTATTGCACCAGGACCCTTAGCACTTTTAAAATGCCATTCAATGCCACGGGCTAGATGTAAACTGCAGATGACCATGTTGTGGTAGTTACCATGGATACCCAAGTGATGTGTGAGCTAACACATAGGCCCAACAGATTCCAAGAAGGCCAGAATCACCAGCGGCACCACCATCGATTGTCAGGTCACCCGGATTCAGCAAATACCAGAGTCCAAAATGATGCAGGTTTATACTGTTAATTTTCAGTTTATCGTTACAGTTGGTGTTATTCCATGTCGGAAGGGACGCAGCTACAGCCAGTGGGGTAACTAGAGACAGGCAGGCAGCTATGTGCAACAAAGGTAGGCGTGTTGTTTTCATATGCAGATCTGAAATATTGTCTTATATGCAAGAGGAGGAGTGATGGGGGTTCAGGCAAAAGCCAGGCTATGGATTGCATTGCTAAATGCTCCATCAGAGTGCAATGGTCGCCTGTCCTTTTTTTAAGTGATGATGTGGGTTTAGCCTGTGCTGTATGTATGTATGGGTGGCTGACTGCCACCCACCCAGAAAGTGTATGGGAGGCTGGTTGGCTGCCAGCCTTCCTTCCATTCCTATGAGTAATGTGAGTGCTCATGAAGGGGACATGGTTGGGTCCACCCCTTTCCCGGTTATCCCCTCTAGGCCTTTTGGCTTAGATCAAGTGTAAAAAAAGAAAGGATCTTGCGACAGATCGCATCCTGAGGCACGTTTTTTTTTGTGTGAATACTTGCACTTGGGTGACTTGTGAGCACATACTGATACATACGTTCCCTATCTGGGGACCATAAATTAAATGGATTTTTGAGAAAGGGAGCTGATTTGGAAGCTTGCTTCTGTCGCCCTATGCATTGACCCGATGTGGCAGTATCTTCGGGTAGTGAACAGTGCACCACCCCATTCCAGTGTTAAACAAGAAAGATTCTCATTTAATCCTCCGTGGGTGAGAATTTGAGTTTGAGAATTGGAGACCAAAATGATGAGTTGCACTGACTGGTTTATGAACGTCTATTCATTTAGCGTTTTAATGACCATGTTTGCACACTGATTGGTGTAAAAAAATAAAATAAAACTAAATAATAATAATCTAGCACACCTGTGCAGGTTTGACATGACATGACAGGTAGCTGTCTTGTGGGTGGTGCTGAATCCTGTTAAATGACATGAGGGTCTCATGCCTATACACAAGGGTGTGTCATTGCTGTTGCTTGACCATGCATTGGTTTCTGTGGTCAGTGAATGATAAAAACAAAATTTACCATCCATTGATGGATGGGAAATCCGCCATGAGGCATTTGTTTTTAGAAACTGCTGCTCACAACCAATGTTGCAATGGAGTGTCTCCATCTGCTGGTGGTATTGGAAAGGCATTAGTGCTATGACAGGGTCTGAAGAAGAAGAAGAAGAAGAAGAAGAAGAAGAAGAAGAAGAAGAAGACGGAAAAAAATATATATAAAAAGAAAAAGAGAGAGAGAGAGAGAGACTGACTTAGTGAGCGAGTGAGTGAGAGAGTGAGAGTGAGTGAGAGTGAATGAGTGAGTGAGTGATTGAGTGAGTGAGTGAGTGAGTGAGTGAGAACAAATGAGTTAAAGCAAGTGAGTGAGAGAGATCGAATGAATGAAAGTCTGAATGACAGAAAGAAAAAAGGATGAAGAAAGAAGCATGAAGAAAAAAAAATGTATATGGAGTTGCTGACATGAGTGCAATCTACAAAGCCGTTGAGGCTGATCCTCATGGGAGGATTATTGCACCAGGACCCTTAGCACTTTTAAAATGCCATTCAATGCCACGGGCTAGATGTAAACTGCAGATGACCATGTTGTGGTAGTTACCATGGATACCCAAGTGATGTGTGAGCTAACACATAGGCCCAACAGATTCCAAGAAGGCCAGAATCACCAGCGGCACCACCATCGATTGTCAGGTCACCCGGATTCAGCAAATACCAGAGTCCAAAATGATGCAGGTTTATACTGTTAATTTTCAGTTTATCGTTACAGTTGGTGTTATTCCATGTCGGAAGGGACGCAGCTACAGCCAGTGGGGTAACTAGAGACAGGCAGGCAGCTATGTGCAACAAAGGTAGGCGTGTTGTTTTCATATGCAGATCTGAAATATTGTCTTATATGCAAGAGGAGGAGTGATGGGGGTTCAGGCAAAAGCCAGGCTATGGATTGCATTGCTAAATGCTCCATCAGAGTGCAATGGTCGCCTGTCCTTTTTTTAAGTGATGATGTGGGTTTAGCCTGTGCTGTATGTATGTATGGGTGGCTGACTGCCACCCACCCAGAAAGTGTATGGGAGGCTGGTTGGCTGCCAGCCTTCCTTCCATTCCTATGAGTAATGTGAGTGCTCATGAAGGGGACATGGTTGGGTCCACCCCTTTCCCGGTTATCCCCTCTAGGCCTTTTGGCTTAGATCAAGTGTAAAAAAAGAAAGGATCTTGCGACAGATCGCATCCTGAGGCACGTTTTTTTTTGTGTGAATACTTGCACTTGGGTGACTTGTGAGCACATACTGATACATACGTTCCCTATCTGGGGACCATAAATTAAATGGATTTTTGAGAAAGGGAGCTGATTTGGAAGCTTGCTTCTGTCGCCCTATGCATTGACCCGATGTGGCAGTATCTTCGGGTAGTGAACAGTGCACCACCCCATTCCAGTGTTAAACAAGAAAGATTCTCATTTAATCCTCCGTGGGTGAGAATTTGAGTTTGAGAATTGGAGACCAAAATGATGAGTTGCACTGACTGGTTTATGAACGTCTATTCATTTAGCGTTTTAATGACCATGTTTGCACACTGATTGGTGTAAAAAAATAAAATAAAACTAAATAATAATAATCTAGCACACCTGTGCAGGTTTGACATGACATGACAGGTAGCTGTCTTGTGGGTGGTGCTGAATCCTGTTAAATGACATGAGGGTCTCATGCCTATACACAAGGGTGTGTCATTGCTGTTGCTTGACCATGCATTGGTTTCTGTGGTCAGTGAATGATAAAAACAAAATTTACCATCCATTGATGGATGGGAAATCCGCCATGAGGCATTTGTTTTTAGAAACTGCTGCTCACAACCAATGTTGCAATGGAGTGTCTCCATCTGCTGGTGGTATTGGAAAGGCATTAGTGCTATGACAGGGTCTGAAGAAGAAGAAGAAGAAGAAGAAGAAGAAGAAGACGGAAAAAAATATATATAAAAAGAAAAAGAGAGAGAGAGAGAGAGACTGACTTAGTGAGCGAGTGAGTGAGAGAGTGAGAGTGAGTGAGAGTGAATGAGTGAGTGAGTGATTGAGTGAGTGAGTGAGTGAGTGAGAACAAATGAGTTAAAGCAAGTGAGTGAGAGAGATCGAATGAATGAAAGTCTGAATGACAGAAAGAAAAAAGGATGAAGAAAGAAGCATGAAGAAAAAAAAATGTATATGGAGTTGCTGACATGAGTGCAATCTACAAAGCCGTTGAGGCTGATCCTCATGGGAGGATTATTGCACCAGGACCCTTAGCACTTTTAAAATGCCATTCAATGCCACGGGCTAGATGTAAACTGCAGATGACCATGTTGTGGTAGTTACCATGGATACCCAAGTGATGTGTGAGCTAACACATAGGCCCAACAGATTCCAAGAAGGCCAGAATCACCAGCGGCACCACCATCGATTGTCAGGTCACCCGGATTCAGCAAATACCAGAGTCCAAAATGATGCAGGTTTATACTGTTAATTTTCAGTTTATCGTTACAGTTGGTGTTATTCCATGTCGGAAGGGACGCAGCTACAGCCAGTGGGGTAACTAGAGACAGGCAGGCAGCTATGTGCAACAAAGGTAGGCGTGTTGTTTTCATATGCAGATCTGAAATATTGTCTTATATGCAAGAGGAGGAGTGATGGGGGTTCAGGCAAAAGCCAGGCTATGGATTGCATTGCTAAATGCTCCATCAGAGTGCAATGGTCGCCTGTCCTTTTTTTAAGTGATGATGTGGGTTTAGCCTGTGCTGTATGTATGTATGGGTGGCTGACTGCCACCCACCCAGAAAGTGTATGGGAGGCTGGTTGGCTGCCAGCCTTCCTTCCATTCCTATGAGTAATGTGAGTGCTCATGAAGGGGACATGGTTGGGTCCACCCCTTTCCCGGTTATCCCCTCTAGGCCTTTTGGCTTAGATCAAGTGTAAAAAAAGAAAGGATCTTGCGACAGATCGCATCCTGAGGCACGTTTTTTTTTGTGTGAATACTTGCACTTGGGTGACTTGTGAGCACATACTGATACATACGTTCCCTATCTGGGGACCATAAATTAAATGGATTTTTGAGAAAGGGAGCTGATTTGGAAGCTTGCTTCTGTCGCCCTATGCATTGACCCGATGTGGCAGTATCTTCGGGTAGTGAACAGTGCACCACCCCATTCCAGTGTTAAACAAGAAAGATTCTCATTTAATCCTCCGTGGGTGAGAATTTGAGTTTGAGAATTGGAGACCAAAATGATGAGTTGCACTGACTGGTTTATGAACGTCTATTCATTTAGCGTTTTAATGACCATGTTTGCACACTGATTGGTGTAAAAAAATAAAATAAAACTAAATAATAATAATCTAGCACACCTGTGCAGGTTTGACATGACATGACAGGTAGCTGTCTTGTGGGTGGTGCTGAATCCTGTTAAATGACATGAGGGTCTCATGCCTATACACAAGGGTGTGTCATTGCTGTTGCTTGACCATGCATTGGTTTCTGTGGTCAGTGAATGATAAAAACAAAATTTACCATCCATTGATGGATGGGAAATCCGCCATGAGGCATTTGTTTTTAGAAACTGCTGCTCACAACCAATGTTGCAATGGAGTGTCTCCATCTGCTGGTGGTATTGGAAAGGCATTAGTGCTATGACAGGGTCTGAAGAAGAAGAAGAAGAAGAAGAAGAAGAAGAAGAAGACGGAAAAAAATATATATAAAAAGAAAAAGAGAGAGAGAGAGAGAGACTGACTTAGTGAGCGAGTGAGTGAGAGAGTGAGAGTGAGTGAGAGTGAATGAGTGAGTGAGTGATTGAGTGAGTGAGTGAGTGAGTGAGTGAGAACAAATGAGTTAAAGCAAGTGAGTGAGAGAGATCGAATGAATGAAAGTCTGAATGACAGAAAGAAAA
This sequence comes from Hyla sarda, assembly GCF_029499605.1. Taxonomy (NCBI): domain Eukaryota; kingdom Metazoa; phylum Chordata; class Amphibia; order Anura; family Hylidae; genus Hyla; species Hyla sarda. The sequence goes on along the minus strand of NW_026607742.1, from coordinate 43,820 downwards.
AAGGATGAAGAAAGAAGCATGAAGAAAAAAAAATGTATATGGAGTTGCTGACATGAGTGCAATCTACAAAGCCGTTGAGGCTGATCCTCATGGGAGGATTATTGCACCAGGACCCTTAGCACTTTTAAAATGCCATTCAATGCCACGGGCTAGATGTAAACTGCAGATGACCATGTTGTGGTAGTTACCATGGATACCCAAGTGATGTGTGAGCTAACACATAGGCCCAACAGATTCCAAGAAGGCCAGAATCACCAGCGGCACCACCATCGATTGTCAGGTCACCCGGATTCAGCAAATACCAGAGTCCAAAATGATGCAGGTTTATACTGTTAATTTTCAGTTTATCGTTACAGTTGGTGTTATTCCATGTCGGAAGGGACGCAGCTACAGCCAGTGGGGTAACTAGAGACAGGCAGGCAGCTATGTGCAACAAAGGTAGGCGTGTTGTTTTCATATGCAGATCTGAAATATTGTCTTATATGCAAGAGGAGGAGTGATGGGGGTTCAGGCAAAAGCCAGGCTATGGATTGCATTGCTAAATGCTCCATCAGAGTGCAATGGTCGCCTGTCCTTTTTTTAAGTGATGATGTGGGTTTAGCCTGTGCTGTATGTATGTATGGGTGGCTGACTGCCACCCACCCAGAAAGTGTATGGGAGGCTGGTTGGCTGCCAGCCTTCCTTCCATTCCTATGAGTAATGTGAGTGCTCATGAAGGGGACATGGTTGGGTCCACCCCTTTCCCGGTTATCCCCTCTAGGCCTTTTGGCTTAGATCAAGTGTAAAAAAAGAAAGGATCTTGCGACAGATCGCATCCTGAGGCACGTTTTTTTTTGTGTGAATACTTGCACTTGGGTGACTTGTGAGCACATACTGATACATACGTTCCCTATCTGGGGACCATAAATTAAATGGATTTTTGAGAAAGGGAGCTGATTTGGAAGCTTGCTTCTGTCGCCCTATGCATTGACCCGATGTGGCAGTATCTTCGGGTAGTGAACAGTGCACCACCCCATTCCAGTGTTAAACAAGAAAGATTCTCATTTAATCCTCCGTGGGTGAGAATTTGAGTTTGAGAATTGGAGACCAAAATGATGAGTTGCACTGACTGGTTTATGAACGTCTATTCATTTAGCGTTTTAATGACCATGTTTGCACACTGATTGGTGTAAAAAAATAAAATAAAACTAAATAATAATAATCTAGCACACCTGTGCAGGTTTGACATGACATGACAGGTAGCTGTCTTGTGGGTGGTGCTGAATCCTGTTAAATGACATGAGGGTCTCATGCCTATACACAAGGGTGTGTCATTGCTGTTGCTTGACCATGCATTGGTTTCTGTGGTCAGTGAATGATAAAAACAAAATTTACCATCCATTGATGGATGGGAAATCCGCCATGAGGCATTTGTTTTTAGAAACTGCTGCTCACAACCAATGTTGCAATGGAGTGTCTCCATCTGCTGGTGGTATTGGAAAGGCATTAGTGCTATGACAGGGTCTGAAGAAGAAGAAGAAGAAGAAGAAGAAGAAGAAGAAGACGGAAAAAAATATATATAAAAAGAAAAAGAGAGAGAGAGAGAGAGACTGACTTAGTGAGCGAGTGAGTGAGAGAGTGAGAGTGAGTGAGAGTGAATGAGTGAGTGAGTGATTGAGTGAGTGAGTGAGTGAGAACAAATGAGTTAAAGCAAGTGAGTGAGAGAGATCGAATGAATGAAAGTCTGAATGACAGAAAGAAAAAAGGATGAAGAAAGAAGCATGAAGAAAAAAAAATGTATATGGAGTTGCTGACATGAGTGCAATCTACAAAGCCGTTGAGGCTGATCCTCATGGGAGGATTATTGCACCAGGACCCTTAGCACTTTTAAAATGCCATTCAATGCCACGGGCTAGATGTAAACTGCAGATGACCATGTTGTGGTAGTTACCATGGATACCCAAGTGATGTGTGAGCTAACACATAGGCCCAACAGATTCCAAGAAGGCCAGAATCACCAGCGGCACCACCATCGATTGTCAGGTCACCCGGATTCAGCAAATACCAGAGTCCAAAATGATGCAGGTTTATACTGTTAATTTTCAGTTTATCGTTACAGTTGGTGTTATTCCATGTCGGAAGGGACGCAGCTACAGCCAGTGGGGTAACTAGAGACAGGCAGGCAGCTATGTGCAACAAAGGTAGGCGTGTTGTTTTCATATGCAGATCTGAAATATTGTCTTATATGCAAGAGGAGGAGTGATGGGGGTTCAGGCAAAAGCCAGGCTATGGATTGCATTGCTAAATGCTCCATCAGAGTGCAATGGTCGCCTGTCCTTTTTTTAAGTGATGATGTGGGTTTAGCCTGTGCTGTATGTATGTATGGGTGGCTGACTGCCACCCACCCAGAAAGTGTATGGGAGGCTGGTTGGCTGCCAGCCTTCCTTCCATTCCTATGAGTAATGTGAGTGCTCATGAAGGGGACATGGTTGGGTCCACCCCTTTCCCGGTTATCCCCTCTAGGCCTTTTGGCTTAGATCAAGTGTAAAAAAAGAAAGGATCTTGCGACAGATCGCATCCTGAGGCACGTTTTTTTTTGTGTGAATACTTGCACTTGGGTGACTTGTGAGCACATACTGATACATACGTTCCCTATCTGGGGACCATAAATTAAATGGATTTTTGAGAAAGGGAGCTGATTTGGAAGCTTGCTTCTGTCGCCCTATGCATTGACCCGATGTGGCAGTATCTTCGGGTAGTGAACAGTGCACCACCCCATTCCAGTGTTAAACAAGAAAGATTCTCATTTAATCCTCCGTGGGTGAGAATTTGAGTTTGAGAATTGGAGACCAAAATGATGAGTTGCACTGACTGGTTTATGAACGTCTATTCATTTAGCGTTTTAATGACCATGTTTGCACACTGATTGGTGTAAAAAAATAAAATAAAACTAAATAATAATAATCTAGCACACCTGTGCAGGTTTGACATGACATGACAGGTAGCTGTCTTGTGGGTGGTGCTGAATCCTGTTAAATGACATGAGGGTCTCATGCCTATACACAAGGGTGTGTCATTGCTGTTGCTTGACCATGCATTGGTTTCTGTGGTCAGTGAATGATAAAAACAAAATTTACCATCCATTGATGGATGGGAAATCCGCCATGAGGCATTTGTTTTTAGAAACTGCTGCTCACAACCAATGTTGCAATGGAGTGTCTCCATCTGCTGGTGGTATTGGAAAGGCATTAGTGCTATGACAGGGTCTGAAGAAGAAGAAGAAGAAGAAGAAGAAGAAGAAGACGGAAAAAAATATATATAAAAAGAAAAAGAGAGAGAGAGAGAGAGACTGACTTAGTGAGCGAGTGAGTGAGAGAGTGAGAGTGAGTGAGAGTGAATGAGTGAGTGAGTGATTGAGTGAGTGAGTGAGTGAGTGAGAACAAATGAGTTAAAGCAAGTGAGTGAGAGAGATCGAATGAATGAAAGTCTGAATGACAGAAAGAAAAAAGGATGAAGAAAGAAGCATGAAGAAAAAAAAATGTATATGGAGTTGCTGACATGAGTGCAATCTACAAAGCCGTTGAGGCTGATCCTCATGGGAGGATTATTGCACCAGGACCCTTAGCACTTTTAAAATGCCATTCAATGCCACGGGCTAGATGTAAACTGCAGATGACCATGTTGTGGTAGTTACCATGGATACCCAAGTGATGTGTGAGCTAACACATAGGCCCAACAGATTCCAAGAAGGCCAGAATCACCAGCGGCACCACCATCGATTGTCAGGTCACCCGGATTCAGCAAATACCAGAGTCCAAAATGATGCAGGTTTATACTGTTAATTTTCAGTTTATCGTTACAGTTGGTGTTATTCCATGTCGGAAGGGACGCAGCTACAGCCAGTGGGGTAACTAGAGACAGGCAGGCAGCTATGTGCAACAAAGGTAGGCGTGTTGTTTTCATATGCAGATCTGAAATATTGTCTTATATGCAAGAGGAGGAGTGATGGGGGTTCAGGCAAAAGCCAGGCTATGGATTGCATTGCTAAATGCTCCATCAGAGTGCAATGGTCGCCTGTCCTTTTTTTAAGTGATGATGTGGGTTTAGCCTGTGCTGTATGTATGTATGGGTGGCTGACTGCCACCCACCCAGAAAGTGTATGGGAGGCTGGTTGGCTGCCAGCCTTCCTTCCATTCCTATGAGTAATGTGAGTGCTCATGAAGGGGACATGGTTGGGTCCACCCCTTTCCCGGTTATCCCCTCTAGGCCTTTTGGCTTAGATCAAGTGTAAAAAAAGAAAGGATCTTGCGACAGATCGCATCCTGAGGCACGTTTTTTTTTGTGTGAATACTTGCACTTGGGTGACTTGTGAGCACATACTGATACATACGTTCCCTATCTGGGGACCATAAATTAAATGGATTTTTGAGAAAGGGAGCTGATTTGGAAGCTTGCTTCTGTCGCCCTATGCATTGACCCGATGTGGCAGTATCTTCGGGTAGTGAACAGTGCACCACCCCATTCCAGTGTTAAACAAGAAAGATTCTCATTTAATCCTCCGTGGGTGAGAATTTGAGTTTGAGAATTGGAGACCAAAATGATGAGTTGCACTGACTGGTTTATGAACGTCTATTCATTTAGCGTTTTAATGACCATGTTTGCACACTGATTGGTGTAAAAAAATAAAATAAAACTAAATAATAATAATCTAGCACACCTGTGCAGGTTTGACATGACATGACAGGTAGCTGTCTTGTGGGTGGTGCTGAATCCTGTTAAATGACATGAGGGTCTCATGCCTATACACAAGGGTGTGTCATTGCTGTTGCTTGACCATGCATTGGTTTCTGTGGTCAGTGAATGATAAAAACAAAATTTACCATCCATTGATGGATGGGAAATCCGCCATGAGGCATTTGTTTTTAGAAACTGCTGCTCACAACCAATGTTGCAATGGAGTGTCTCCATCTGCTGGTGGTATTGGAAAGGCATTAGTGCTATGACAGGGTCTGAAGAAGAAGAAGAAGAAGAAGAAGAAGACGGAAAAAAATATATATAAAAAGAAAAAGAGAGAGAGAGAGAGAGACTGACTTAGTGAGCGAGTGAGTGAGAGAGTGAGAGTGAGTGAGAGTGAATGAGTGAGTGAGTGATTGAGTGAGTGAGTGAGTGAGTGAGAACAAATGAGTTAAAGCAAGTGAGTGAGAGAGATCGAATGAATGAAAGTCTGAATGACAGAAAGAAAAAAGGATGAAGAAAGAAGCATGAAGAAAAAAAAATGTATATGGAGTTGCTGACATGAGTGCAATCTACAAAGCCGTTGAGGCTGATCCTCATGGGAGGATTATTGCACCAGGACCCTTAGCACTTTTAAAATGCCATTCAATGCCACGGGCTAGATGTAAACTGCAGATGACCATGTTGTGGTAGTTACCATGGATACCCAAGTGATGTGTGAGCTAACACATAGGCCCAACAGATTCCAAGAAGGCCAGAATCACCAGCGGCACCACCATCGATTGTCAGGTCACCCGGATTCAGCAAATACCAGAGTCCAAAATGATGCAGATTTATACTGTTAATTTTCAGTTTATCGTTACAGTTGGTGTTATTCCATGTCGGAAGGGACGCAGCTACAGCCAGTGGGGTAACTAGAGACAGGCAGGCAGCTATGTGCAACAAAGGTAGGCGTGTTGTTTTCATATGCAGATCTGAAATATTGTCTTATATGCAAGAGGAGGAGTGATGGGGGTTCAGGCAAAAGCCAGGCTATGGATTGCATTGCTAAATGCTCCATCAGAGTGCAATGGTCGACTGTCCTTTTTTTAAGTGATGATGTGGGTTTAGCCTGTGCTGTATGTATGTATGGGTGGCTGACTGCCACCCACCCAGAAAGTGTATGGGAGGCTGGTTGGCTGCCAGCCTTCCTTCCATTCCTATGAGTAATGTGAGTGCTCATGAAGGGGACATGGTTGGGTCCACCCCTTTCCCGGTTATCCCCTCTAGGCCTTTTGGCTTAGATCAAGTGTAAAAAAAGAAAGGATCTTGCGACAGATCGCATCCTGAGGCACGTTTTTTTTTGTGTGAATACTTGCACTTGGGTGACTTGTGAGCACATACTGATACATACGTTCCCTATCTGGGGACCATAAATTAAATGGATTTTTGAGAAAGGGAGCTGATTTGGAAGCTTGCTTCTGTCGCCCTATGCATTGACCCGATGTGGCAGTATCTTCGGGTAGTGAACAGTGCACCACCCCATTCCAGTGTTAAACAAGAAGGATTCTCATTTAATCCTCCGTGGGTGAGAATTTGAGTTTGAGAATTGGAGACCAAAATGATGAGTTGCACTGACTGGTTTATGAACGTCTATTCATTTAGCGTTTTAATGACCATGTTTGCACACTGATTGGTGTAAAAAAATAAAATAAAACTAAATAATAATAATCTAGCACACCTGTGCAGGTTTGACATGACATGACAGGTAGCTGTCTTGTGGGTGGTGCTGAATCCTGTTAAATGACATGAGGGTCTCATGCCTATACACAAGGGTGTGTCATTGCTGTTGCTTGACCATGCATTGGTTTCTGTGGTCAGTGAATGATAAAAACAAAATTTACCATCCATTGATGGATGGGAAATCCGCCATGAGGCATTTGTTTTTAGAAACTGCTGCTCACAACCAATGTTGCAATGGAGTGTCTCCATCTGCTGGTGGTATTGGAAAGGCATTAGTGCTATGACAGGGTCTGAAGAAGAAGAAGAAGAAGAAGAAGAAGAAGAAGACGGAAAAAAATATATATAAAAAGAAAAAGAGAGAGAGAGAGAGAGACTGACTTAGTGAGCGAGTGAGTGAGAGAGTGAGTGAGAGTGAATGAGTGAGTGAGTGATTGAGTGAGTGAGTGAGTGAGTGAGTGAGAACAAATGAGTTAAAGCAAGTGAGTGAGAGAGATCGAATGAATGAAAGTCTGAATGACAGAAAGAAAAAAGGATGAAGAAAGAAGCATGAAGAAAAAAAAATGTATATGGAGTTGCTGACATGAGTGCAATCTACAAAGCCGTTGAGGCTGATCCTCATGGGAGGATTATTGCACCAGGACCCTTAGCACTTTTAAAATGCCATTCAATGCCACGGGCTAGATGTAAACTGCAGATGACCATGTTGTGGTAGTTACCATGGATACCCAAGTGATGTGTGAGCTAACACATAGGCCCAACAGATTCCAAGAAGGCCAGAATCACCAGCGGCACCACCATCGATTGTCAGGTCACCCGGATTCAGCAAATACCAGAGTCCAAAATGATGCAGGTTTATACTGTTAATTTTCAGTTTATCGTTACAGTTGGTGTTATTCCATGTCGGAAGGGACGCAGCTACAGCCAGTGGGGTAACTAGAGACAGGCAGGCAGCTATGTGCAACAAAGGTAGGCGTGTTGTTTTCATATGCAGATCTGAAATATTGTCTTATATGCAAGAGGAGGAGTGATGGGGGTTCAGGCAAAAGCCAGGCTATGGATTGCATTGCTAAATGCTCCATCAGAGTGCAATGGTCGCCTGTCCTTTTTTTAAGTGATGATGTGGGTTTAGCCTGTGCTGTATGTATGTATGGGTGGCTGACTGCCACCCACCCAGAAAGTCTATGGGAGGCTGGTTGGCTGCCAGCCTTCCTTCCATTCCTATGAGTAATGTGAGTGCTCATGAAGGGGACATGGTTGGGTCCACCCCTTTCCCGGTTATCCCCTCTAGGCCTTTTGGCTTAGATCAAGTGTAAAAAAAGAAAGGATCTTGCGACAGATCGCATCCTGAGGCACGTTTTTTTTTGTGTGAATACTTGCACTTGGGTGACTTGTGAGCACATACTGATACATACGTTCCCTATCTGGGGACCATAAATTAAATGGATTTTTGAGAAAGGGAGCTGATTTGGAAGCTTGCTTCTGTCGCCCTATGCATTGACCCGATGTGGCAGTATCTTCGGGTAGTGAACAGTGCACCACCCCATTCCAGTGTTAAACAAGAAAGATTCTCATTTAATCCTCCGTGGGTGAGAATTTGAGTTTGAGAATTGGAGACCAAAATGATGAGTTGCACTGACTGGTTTATGAACGTCTATTCATTTAGCGTTTTAATGACCATGTTTGCACACTGATTGGTGTAAAAAAATAAAATAAAACTAAATAATAATAATCTAGCACACCTGTGCAGGTTTGACATGACATGACAGGTAGCTGTCTTGTGGGTGGTGCTGAATCCTGTTAAATGACATGAGGGTCTCATGCCTATACACAAGGGTGTGTCATTGCTGTTGCTTGACCATGCATTGGTTTCTGTGGTCAGTGAATGATAAAAACAAAATTTACCATCCATTGATGGATGGGAAATCCGCCATGAGGCATTTGTTTTTAGAAACTGCTGCTCACAACCAATGTTGCAATGGAGTGTCTCCATCTGCTGGTGGTATTGGAAAGGCATTAGTGCTATGACAGGGTCTGAAGAAGAAGAAGAAGAAGAAGAAGAAGAAGAAGAAGACGGAAAAAAATATATATAAAAAGAAAAAGAGAGAGAGAGAGAGAGACTGACTTAGTGAGCGAGTGAGTGAGAGAGTGAGAGTGAGTGAGAGTGAATGAGTGAGTGAGTGATTGAGTGAGTGAGTGAGTGAGTGAGTGAGAACAAATGAGTTAAAGCAAGTGAGTGAGAGAGATCGAATGAATGAAAGTCTGAATGACAGAAAGAAAAAAGGATGAAGAAAGAAGCATGAAGAAAAAAAAATGTATATGGAGTTGCTGACATGAGTGCAATCTACAAAGCCGTTGAGGCTGATCCTCATGGGAGGATTATTGCACCAGGACCCTTAGCACTTTTAAAATGCCATTCAATGCCACGGGCTAGATGTAAACTGCAGATGACCATGTTGTGGTAGTTACCATGGATACCCAAGTGATGTGTGAGCTAACACATAGGCCCAACAGATTCCAAGAAGGCCAGAATCACCAGCGGCACCACCATCGATTGTCAGGTCACCCGGATTCAGCAAATACCAGAGTCCAAAATGATGCAGGTTTATACTGTTAATTTTCAGTTTATCGTTACAGTTGGTGTTATTCCATGTCGGAAGGGACGCAGCTACAGCCAGTGGGGTAACTAGAGACAGGCAGGCAGCTATGTGCAACAAAGGTAGGCGTGTTGTTTTCATATGCAGATCTGAAATATTGTCTTATATGCAAGAGGAGGAGTGATGGGGGTTCAGGCAAAAGCCAGGCTATGGATTGCATTGCTAAATGCTCCATCAGAGTGCAATGGTCGCCTGTCCTTTTTTTAAGTGATGATGTGGGTTTAGCCTGTGCTGTATGTATGTATGGGTGGCTGACTGCCACCCACCCAGAAAGTGTATGGGAGGCTGGTTGGCTGCCAGCCTTCCTTCCATTCCTATGAGTAATGTGAGTGCTCATGAAGGGGACATGGTTGGGTCCACCCCTTTCCCGGTTATCCCCTCTAGGCCTTTTGGCTTAGATCAAGTGTAAAAAAAGAAAGGATCTTGCGACAGATCGCATCCTGAGGCACGTTTTTTTTTTGTGTGAATACTTGCACTTGGGTGACTTGTGAGCACATACTGATACATACGTTCCCTATCTGGGGACCATAAATTAAATGGATTTTTGAGAAAGGGAGCTGATTTGGAAGCTTGCTTCTGTCGCCCTATGCATTGACCCGATGTGGCAGTATCTTCGGGTAGTGAACAGTGCACCACCCCATTCCAGTGTTAAACAAGAAAGATTCTCATTTAATCCTCCGTGGGTGAGAATTTGAGTTTGAGAATTGGAGACCAAAATGATGAGTTGCACTGACTGGTTTATGAACGTCTATTCATTTAGCGTTTTAATGACCATGTTTGCACACTGATTGGTGTAAAAAAATAAAATAAAACTAAATAATAATAATCTAGCACACCTGTGCAGGTTTGACATGACATGACAGGTAGCTGTCTTGTGGGTGGTGCTGAATCCTGTTAAATGACATGAGGGTCTCATGCCTATACACAAGGGTGTGTCATTGCTGTTGCTTGACCATGCATTGGTTTCTGTGGTCAGTGAATGATAAAAACAAAATTTACCATCCATTGATGGATGGGAAATCCGCCATGAGGCATTTGTTTTTAGAAACTGCTGCTCACAACCAATGTTGCAATGGAGTGTCTCCATCTGCTGGTGGTATTGGAAAGGCATTAGTGCTATGACAGGGTCTGAAGAAGAAGAAGAAGAAGAAGAAGAAGACGGAAAAAAATATATATAAAAAGAAAAAGAGAGAGAGAGAGAGAGACTGACTTAGTGAGCGAGTGAGTGAGAGAGTGAGAGTGAGTGAGAGTGAATGAGTGAGTGAGTGATTGAGTGAGTGAGTGAGTGAGTGAGAACAAATGAGTTAAAGCAAGTGAGTGAGAGAGATCGAATGAATGAAAGTCTGAATGACAGAAAGAAAAAAGGATGAAGAAAGAAGCATGAAGAAAAAAAAATGTATATGGAGTTGCTGACATGAGTGCAATCTACAAAGCCGTTGAGGCTGATCCTCATGGGAGGATTATTGCACCAGGACCCTTAGCACTTTTAAAATGCCATTCAATGCCACGGGCTAGATGTAAACTGCAGATGACCATGTTGTGGTAGTTACCATGGATACCCAAGTGATGTGTGAGCTAACACATAGGCCCAACAGATTCCAAGAAGGCCAGAATCACCAGCGGCACCACCATCGATTGTCAGGTCACCCGGATTCAGCAAATACCAGAGTCCAAAATGATGCAGGTTTATACTGTTAATTTTCAGTTTATCGTTACAGTTGGTGTTATTCCATGTCGGAAGGGACGCAGCTACAGCCAGTGGGGTAACTAGAGACAGGCAGGCAGCTATGTGCAACAAAGGTAGGCGTGTTGTTTTCATATGCAGATCTGAAATATTGTCTTATATGCAAGAGGAGGAGTGATGGGGGTTCAGGCAAAAGCCAGGCTATGGATTGCATTGCTAAATGCTCCATCAGAGTGCAATGGTCGCCTGTCCTTTTTTTAAGTGATGATGTGGGTTTAGCCTGTGCTGTATGTATGTATGGGTGGCTGACTGCCACCCACCCAGAAAGTGTATGGGAGGCTGGTTGGCTGCCAGCCTTCCTTCCATTCCTATGAGTAATGTGAGTGCTCATGAAGGGGACATGGTTGGGTCCACCCCTTTCCCGGTTATCCCCTCTAGGCCTTTTGGCTTAGATCAAGTGTAAAAAAAGAAAGGATCTTGCGACAGATCGCATCCTGAGGCACGTTTTTTTTTGTGTGAATACTTGCACTTGGGTGACTTGTGAGCACATACTGATACATACGTTCCCTATCTGGGGACCATAAATTAAATGGATTTTTGAGAAAGGGAGCTGATTTGGAAGCTTGCTTCTGTCGCCCTATGCATTGACCCGATGTGGCAGTATCTTCGGGTAGTGAACAGTGCACCACCCCATTCCAGTGTTAAACAAGAAAGATTCTCATTTAATCCTCCGTGGGTGAGAATTTGAGTTTGAGAATTGGAGACCAAAATGATGAGTTGCACTGACTGGTTTATGAACGTCTATTCATTTAGCGTTTTAATGACCATGTTTGCACACTGATTGGTGTAAAAAAATAAAATAAAACTAAATAATAATAATCTAGCACACCTGTGCAGGTTTGACATGACATGACAGGTAGCTGTCTTGTGGGTGGTGCTGAATCCTGTTAAATGACATGAGGGTCTCATGCCTATACACAAGGGTGTGTCATTGCTGTTGCTTGACCATGCATTGGTTTCTGTGGTCAGTGAATGATAAAAACAAAATTTACCATCCATTGATGGATGGGAAATCCGCCATGAGGCATTTGTTTTTAGAAACTGCTGCTCACAACCAATGTTGCAATGGAGTGTCTCCATCTGCTGGTGGTATTGGAAAGGCATTAGTGCTATGACAGGGTCTGAAGAAGAAGAAGAAGAAGAAGAAGAAGACGGAAAAAAATATATATAAAAAGAAAAAGAGAGAGAGAGAGAGAGAGACTGACTTAGTGAGCGAGTGAGTGAGAGAGTGAGAGTGAGTGAGAGTGAATGAGTGAGTGAGTGATTGAGTGAGTGAGTGAGTGAGTGAGAACAAATGAGTTAAAGCAAGTGAGTGAGAGAGATCGAATGAATGAAAGTCTGAATGACAGAAAGAAAAAAGGATGAAGAAAGAAGCATGAAGAAAAAAAAATGTATATGGAGTTGCTGACATGAGTGCAATCTACAAAGCCGTTGAGGCTGATCCTCATGGGAGGATTATTGCACCAGGACCCTTAGCACTTTTAAAATGCCATTCAATGCCACGGGCTAGATGTAAACTGCAGATGACCATGTTGTGGTAGTTACCATGGATACCCAAGTGATGTGTGAGCTAACACATAGGCCCAACAGATTCCAAGAAGGCCAGAATCACCAGCGGCACCACCATCGATTGTCAGGTCACCCGGATTCAGCAAATACCAGAGTCCAAAATGATGCAGGTTTATACTGTTAATTTTCAGTTTATCGTTACAGTTGGTGTTATTCCATGTCGGAAGGGACGCAGCTACAGCCAGTGGGGTAACTAGAGACAGGCAGGCAGCTATGTGCAACAAAGGTAGGCGTGTTGTTTTCATATGCAGATCTGAAATATTGTCTTATATGCAAGAGGAGGAGTGATGGGGGTTCAGGCAAAAGCCAGGCTATGGATTGCATTGCTAAATGCTCCATCAGAGTGCAATGGTCGCCTGTCCTTTTTTTAAGTGATGATGTGGGTTTAGCCTGTGCTGTATGTATGTATGGGTGGCTGACTGCCACCCACCCAGAAAGTGTATGGGAGGCTGGTTGGCTGCCAGCCTTCCTTCCATTCCTATGAGTAATGTGAGTGCTCATGAAGGGGACATGGTTGGGTCCACCCCTTTCCCGGTTATCCCCTCTAGGCCTTTTGGCTTAGATCAAGTGTAAAAAAAGAAAGGATCTTGCGACAGATCGCATCCTGAGGCACGTTTTTTTTTGTGTGAATACTTGCACTTGGGTGACTTGTGAGCACATACTGATACATACGTTCCCTCTCTGGGGACCATAAATTAAATGGATTTTTGAGAAAGGGAGCTGATTTGGAAGCTTGCTTCTGTCGCCCTATGCATTGACCCGATGTGGCAGTATCTTCGGGTAGTGAACAGTGCACCACCCCATTCCAGTGTTAAACAAGAAAGATTCTCATTTAATCCTCCGTGGGTGAGAATTTGAGTTTGAGAATTGGAGACCAAAATGATGAGTTGCACTGACTGGTTTATGAACGTCTATTCATTTAGCGTTTTAATGACCATGTTTGCACACTGATTGGTGTAAAAAAATAAAATAAAACTAAATAATAATAATCTAGCACACCTGTGCAGGTTTGACATGACATGACAGGTAGCTGTCTTGTGGGTGGTGCTGAATCCTGTTAAATGACATGAGGGTCTCATGCCTATACACAAGGGTGTGTCATTGCTGTTGCTTGACCATGCATTGGTTTCTGTGGTCAGTGAATGATAAAAACAAAATTTACCATCCATTGATGGATGGGAAATCCGCCATGAGGCATTTGTTTTTAGAAACTGCTGCTCACAACCAATGTTGCAATGGAGTGTCTCCATCTGCTGGTGGTATTGGAAAGGCATTAGTGCTATGACAGGGTCTGAAGAAGAAGAAGAAGAAGAAGAAGAAGAAGAAGACGGAAAAAAATATATATAAAAAGAAAAAGAGAGAGAGAGAGAGAGACTGACTTAGTGAGCGAGTGAGTGAGAGAGTGAGAGTGAGTGAGAGTGAATGAGTGAGTGAGTGATTGAGTGAGTGAGTGAGTGAGTGAGAACAAATGAGTTAAAGCAAGTGAGTGAGAGAGATCGAATGAATGAAAGTCTGAATGACAGAAAGAAAAAAGGATGAAGAAAGAAGCATGAAGAAAAAAAAATGTATATGGAGTTGCTGACATGAGTGCAATCTACAAAGCCGTTGAGGCTGATCCTCATGGGAGGATTATTGCACCAGGACCCTTAGCACTTTTAAAATGCCATTCAATGCCACGGGCTAGATGTAAACTGCAGATGACCATGTTGTGGTAGTTACCATGGATACCCAAGTGATGTGTGAGCTAACACATAGGCCCAACAGATTCCAAGAAGGCCAGAATCACCAGCGGCACCACCATCGATTGTCAGGTCACCCGGATTCAGCAAATACCAGAGTCCAAAATGATGCAGGTTTATACTGTTAATTTTCAGTTTATCGTTACAGTTGGTGTTATTCCATGTCGGAAGGGACGCAGCTACAGCCAGTGGGGTAACTAGAGACAGGCAGGCAGCTATGTGCAACAAAGGTAGGCGTGTTGTTTTCATATGCAGATCTGAAATATTGTCTTATATGCAAGAGGAGGAGTGATGGGGGTTCAGGCAAAAGCCAGGCTATGGATTGCATTGCTAAATGCTCCATCAGAGTGCAATGGTCGCCTGTCCTTTTTTTAAGTGATGATGTGGGTTTAGCCTGTGCTGTATGTATGTATGGGTGGCTGACTGCCACCCACCCAGAAAGTGTATGGGAGGCTGGTTGGCTGCCAGCCTTCCTTCCATTCCTATGAGTAATGTGAGTGCTCATGAAGGGGACATGGTTGGGTCCACCCCTTTCCCGGTTATCCCCTCTAGGCCTTTTGGCTTAGATCAAGTGTAAAAAAAGAAAGGATCTTGCGACAGATCGCATCCTGAGGCACGTTTTTTTTTGTGTGAATACTTGCACTTGGGTGACTTGTGAGCACATACTGATACATACGTTCCCTATCTGGGGACCATAAATTAAATGGATTTTTGAGAAAGGGAGCTGATTTGGAAGCTTGCTTCTGTCGCCCTATGCATTGACCCGATGTGGCAGTATCTTCGGGTAGTGAACAGTGCACCACCCCATTCCAGTGTTAAACAAGAAAGATTCTCATTTAATCCTCCGTGGGTGAGAATTTGAGTTTGAGAATTGGAGACCAAAATGATGAGTTGCACTGACTGGTTTATGAACGTCTATTCATTTAGCGTTTTAATGACCATGTTTGCACACTGATTGGTGTAAAAAAATAAAATAAAACTAAATAATAATAATCTAGCACACCTGTGCAGGTTTGACATGACATGACAGGTAGCTGTCTTGTGGGTGGTGCTGAATCCTGTTAAATGACATGAGGGTCTCATGCCTATACACAAGGGTGTGTCATTGCTGTTGCTTGACCATGCATTGGTTTCTGTGGTCAGTGAATGATAAAAACAAAATTTACCATCCATTGATGGATGGGAAATCCGCCATGAGGCATTTGTTTTTAGAAACTGCTGCTCACAACCAATGTTGCAATGGAGTGTCTCCATCTGCTGGTGGTATTGGAAAGGCATTAGTGCTATGACAGGGTCTGAAGAAGAAGAAGAAGAAGAAGAAGAAGACGGAAAAAAATATATATAAAAAGAAAAAGAGAGAGAGAGAGAGAGACTGACTTAGTGAGCGAGTGAGTGAGAGAGTGAGAGTGAGTGAGAGTGAATGAGTGAGTGATTGAGTGAGTGAGTGAGTGAGTGAGTGAGAACAAATGAGTTAAAGCAAGTGAGTGAGAGAGATCGAATGAATGAAAGTCTGAATGACAGAAAGAAAAAAGGATGAAGAAAGAAGCATGAAGAAAAAAAAATGTATATGGAGTTGCTGACATGAGTGCAATCTACAAAGCCGTTGAGGCTGATCCTCATGGGAGGATTATTGCACCAGGACCCTTAGCACTTTTAAAATGCCATTCAATGCCACGGGCTAGATGTAAACTGCAGATGACCATGTTGTGGTAGTTACCATGGATACCCAAGTGATGTGTGAGCTAACACATAGGCCCAACAGATTCCAAGAAGGCCAGAATCACCAGCGGCACCACCATCGATTGTCAGGTCACCCGGATTCAGCAAATACCAGAGTCCAAAATGATGCAGGTTTATACTGTTAATTTTCAGTTTATCGTTACAGTTGGTGTTATTCCATGTCGGAAGGGACGCAGCTACAGCCAGTGGGGTAACTAGAGACAGGCAGGCAGCTATGTGCAACAAAGGTAGGCGTGTTGTTTTCATATGCAGATCTGAAATATTGTCTTATATGCAAGAGGAGGAGTGATGGGGGTTCAGGCAAAAGCCAGGCTATGGATTGCATTGCTAAATGCTCCATCAGAGTGCAATGGTCGCCTGTCCTTTTTTTAAGTGATGATGTGGGTTTAGCCTGTGCTGTATGTATGTATGGGTGGCTGACTGCCACCCACCCAGAAAGTCTATGGGAGGCTGGTTGGCTGCCAGCCTTCCTTCCATTCCTATGAGTAATGTGAGTGCTCATGAAGGGGACATGGTTGGGTCCACCCCTTTCCCGGTTATCCCCTCTAGGCCTTTTGGCTTAGATCAAGTGTAAAAAAAGAAAGGATCTTGCGACAGATCGCATCCTGAGGCACGTTTTTTTTTTGTGTGAATACTTGCACTTGGGTGACTTGTGAGCACATACTGATACATACGTTCCCTATCTGGGGACCATAAATTAAATGGATTTTTGAGAAAGGGAGCTGATTTGGAAGCTTGCTTCTGTCGCCCTATGCATTGACCCGATGTGGCAGTATCTTCGGGTAGTGAACAGTGCACCACCCCATTCCAGTGTTAAACAAGAAAGATTCTCATTTAATCCTCCGTGGGTGAGAATTTGAGTTTGAGAATTGGAGACCAAAATGATGAGTTGCACTGACTGGTTTATGAACGTCTATTCATTTAGCGTTTTAATGACCATGTTTGCACACTGATTGGTGTAAAAAAATAAAATAAAACTAAATAATAATAATCTAGCACACCTGTGCAGGTTTGACATGACATGACAGGTAGCTGTCTTGTGGGTGGTGCTGAATCCTGTTAAATGACATGAGGGTCTCATGCCTATACACAAGGGTGTGTCATTGCTGTTGCTTGACCATGCATTGGTTTCTGTGGTCAGTGAATGATAAAAACAAAATTTACCATCCATTGATGGATGGGAAATCCGCCATGAGGCATTTGTTTTTAGAAACTGCTGCTCACAACCAATGTTGCAATGGAGTGTCTCCATCTGCTGGTGGTATTGGAAAGGCATTAGTGCTATGACAGGGTCTGAAGAAGAAGAAGAAGAAGAAGAAGAAGAAGAAGACGGAAAAAAATATATATAAAAAGAAAAAGAGAGAGAGAGAGAGAGACTGACTTAGTGAGCGAGTGAGTGAGAGAGTGAGAGTGAGTGAGAGTGAATGAGTGAGTGAGTGATTGAGTGAGTGAGTGAGTGAGTGAGTGAGAACAAATGAGTTAAAGCAAGTGAGTGAGAGAGATCGAATGAATGAAAGTCTGAATGACAGAAAGAAAAAAGGATGAAGAAAGAAGCATGAAGAAAAAAAAATGTATATGGAGTTGCTGACATGAGTGCAATCTACAAAGCCGTTGAGGCTGATCCTCATGGGAGGATTATTGCACCAGGACCCTTAGCACTTTTAAAATGCCATTCAATGCCACGGGCTAGATGTAAACTGCAGATGACCATGTTGTGGTAGTTACCATGGATACCCAAGTGATGTGTGAGCTAACACATAGGCCCAACAGATTCCAAGAAGGCCAGAATCACCAGCGGCACCACCATCGATTGTCAGGTCACCCGGATTCAGCAAATACCAGAGTCCAAAATGATGCAGGTTTATACTGTTAATTTTCAGTTTATCGTTACAGTTGGTGTTATTCCATGTCGGAAGGGACGCAGCTACAGCCAGTGGGGTAACTAGAGACAGGCAGGCAGCTATGTGCAACAAAGGTAGGCGTGTTGTTTTCATATGCAGATCTGAAATATTGTCTTATATGCAAGAGGAGGAGTGATGGGGGTTCAGGCAAAAGCCAGGCTATGGATTGCATTGCTAAATGCTCCATCAGAGTGCAATGGTCGCCTGTCCTTTTTTTAAGTGATGATGTGGGTTTAGCCTGTGCTGTATGTATGTATGGGTGGCTGACTGCCACCCACCCAGAAAGTGTATGGGAGGCTGGTTGGCTGCCAGCCTTCCTTCCATTCCTATGAGTAATGTGAGTGCTCATGAAGGGGACATGGTTGGGTCCACCCCTTTCCCGGTTATCCCCTCTAGGCCTTTTGGCTTAGATCAAGTGTAAAAAAAGAAAGGATCTTGCGACAGATCGCATCCTGAGGCACGTTTTTTTTTGTGTGAATACTTGCACTTGGGTGACTTGTGAGCACATACTGATACATACGTTCCCTATCTGGGGACCATAAATTAAATGGATTTTTGAGAAAGGGAGCTGATTTGGAAGCTTGCTTCTGTCGCCCTATGCATTGACCCGATGTGGCAGTATCTTCGGGTAGTGAACAGTGCACCACCCCATTCCAGTGTTAAACAAGAAAGATTCTCATTTAATCCTCCGTGGGTGAGAATTTGAGTTTGAGAATTGGAGACCAAAATGATGAGTTGCACTGACTGGTTTATGAACGTCTATTCATTTAGCGTTTTAATGACCATGTTTGCACACTGATTGGTGTAAAAAAATAAAATAAAACTAAATAATAATAATCTAGCACACCTGTGCAGGTTTGACATGACATGACAGGTAGCTGTCTTGTGGGTGGTGCTGAATCCTGTTAAATGACATGAGGGTCTCATGCCTATACACAAGGGTGTGTCATTGCTGTTGCTTGACCATGCATTGGTTTCTGTGGTCAGTGAATGATAAAAACAAAATTTACCATCCATTGATGGATGGGAAATCCGCCATGAGGCATTTGTTTTTAGAAACTGCTGCTCACAACCAATGTTGCAATGGAGTGTCTCCATCTGCTGGTGGTATTGGAAAGGCATTAGTGCTATGACAGGGTCTGAAGAAGAAGAAGAAGAAGAAGAAGAAGAAGACGGAAAAAAATATATATAAAAAGAAAAAGAGAGAGAGAGAGAGAGACTGACTTAGTGAGCGAGTGAGTGAGAGAGTGAGAGTGAGTGAGAGTGAATGAGTGAGTGAGTGATTGAGTGAGTGAGTGAGTGAGTGAGTGAGAACAAATGAGTTAAAGCAAGTGAGTGAGAGAGATCGAATGAATGAAAGTCTGAATGACAGAAAGAAAAAAGGATGAAGAAAGAAGCATGAAGAAAAAAAAATGTATATGGAGTTGCTGACATGAGTGCAATCTACAAAGCCGTTGAGGCTGATCCTCATGGGAGGATTATTGCACCAGGACCCTTAGCACTTTTAAAATGCCATTCAATGCCACGGGCTAGATGTAAACTGCAGATGACCATGTTGTGGTAGTTACCATGGATACCCAAGTGATGTGTGAGCTAACACATAGGCCCAACAGATTCCAAGAAGGCCAGAATCACCAGCGGCACCACCATCGATTGTCAGGTCACCCGGATTCAGCAAATACCAGAGTCCAAAATGATGCAGATTTATACTGTTAATTTTCAGTTTATCGTTACAGTTGGTGTTATTCCATGTCGGAAGGGACGCAGCTACAGCCAGTGGGGTAACTAGAGACAGGCAGGCAGCTATGTGCAACAAAGGTAGGCGTGTTGTTTTCATATGCAGATCTGAAATATTGTCTTATATGCAAGAGGAGGAGTGATGGGGGTTCAGGCAAAAGCCAGGCTATGGATTGCATTGCTAAATGCTCCATCAGAGTGCAATGGTCGCCTGTCCTTTTTTTAAGTGATGATGTGGGTTTAGCCTGTGCTGTATGTATGTATGGGTGGCTGACTGCCACCCACCCAGAAAGTGTATGGGAGGCTGGTTGGCTGCCAGCCTTCCTTCCATTCCTATGAGTAATGTGAGTGCTCATGAAGGGGACATGGTTGGGTCCACCCCTTTCCCGGTTATCCCCTCTAGGCCTTTTGGCTTAGATCAAGTGTAAAAAAAGAAAGGATCTTGCGACAGATCGCATCCTGAGGCACGTTTTTTTTTGTGTGAATACTTGCACTTGGGTGACTTGTGAGCACATACTGATACATACGTTCCCTATCTGGGGACCATAAATTAAATGGATTTTTGAGAAAGGGAGCTGATTTGGAAGCTTGCTTCTGTCGCCCTATGCATTGACCCGATGTGGCAGTATCTTCGGGTAGTGAACAGTGCACCACCCCATTCCAGTGTTAAACAAGAAAGATTCTCATTTAATCCTCCGTGGGTGAGAATTTGAGTTTGAGAATTGGAGACCAAAATGATGAGTTGCACTGACTGGTTTATGAACGTCTATTCATTTAGCGTTTTAATGACCATGTTTGCACACTGATTGGTGTAAAAAAATAAAATAAAACTAAATAATAATAATCTAGCACACCTGTGCAGGTTTGACATGACATGACAGGTAGCTGTCTTGTGGGTGGTGCTGAATCCTGTTAAATGACATGAGGGTCTCATGCCTATACACAAGGGTGTGTCATTGCTGTTGCTTGACCATGCATTGGTTTCTGTGGTCAGTGAATGATAAAAACAAAATTTACCATCCATTGATGGATGGGAAATCCGCCATGAGGCATTTGTTTTTAGAAACTGCTGCTCACAACCAATGTTGCAATGGAGTGTCTCCATCTGCTGGTGGTATTGGAAAGGCATTAGTGCTATGACAGGGTCTGAAGAAGAAGAAGAAGAAGAAGAAGAAGAAGAAGAAGACGGAAAAAAATATATATAAAAAGAAAAAGAGAGAGAGAGAGAGAGACTGACTTAGTGAGCGAGTGAGTGAGAGAGTGAGAGTGAGTGAGAGTGAATGAGTGAGTGAGTGATTGAGTGAGTGAGTGAGTGAGTGAGTGAGAACAAATGAGTTAAAGCAAGTGAGTGAGAGAGATCGAATGAATGAAAGTCTGAATGACAGAAAGAAAAAAGGATGAAGAAAGAAGCATGAAGAAAAAAAAATGTATATGGAGTTGCTGACATGAGTGCAATCTACAAAGCCGTTGAGGCTGATCCTCATGGGAGGATTAGTGCACCAGGACCCTTAACACTTTTAAAATGCCATTCAATGCCACGGGCTAGATGTAAACTGCAGATGACCATGTTGTGGTAGTTACCATGGATACCCAAGTGATGTGTGAGCTAACACATAGGCCCAACAGATTCCAAGAAGGCCAGAATCACCAGCGGCACCACCATCGATTGTCAGGTCACCCGGATTCAGCAAATACCAGAGTCCAAAATGATGCAGGTTTATACTGTTAATTTTCAGTTTATCGTTACAGTTGGTGTTATTCCATGTCGGAAGGGACGCAGCTACAGCCAGTGGGGTAACTAGAGACAGGCAGGCAGCTATGTGCAACAAAGGTAGGCGTGTTGTTTTCATATGCAGATCTGAAATATTGTCTTATATGCAAGAGGAGGAGTGATGGGGGTTCAGGCAAAAGCCAGGCTATGGATTGCATTGCTAAATGCTCCATCAGAGTGCAATGGTCGCCTGTCCTTTTTTTAAGTGATGATGTGGGTTTAGCCTGTGCTGTATGTATGTATGGGTGGCTGACTGCCACCCACCCAGAAAGTGTATGGGAGGCTGGTTGGCTGCCAGCCTTCCTTCCATTCCTATGAGTAATGTGAGTGCTCATGAAGGGGACATGGTTGGGTCCACCCCTTTCCCGGTTATCCCCTTTAGGCCTTTTGGCTTAGATCAAGTGTAAAAAAAGAAAGGATCTTGCGACAGATCGCATCCTGAGGCACGTTTTTTTTTGTGTGAATACTTGCACTTGGGTGACTTGTGAGCACATACTGATACATACGTTCCCTATCTGGGGACCATAAATTAAATGGATTTTTGAGAAAGGGAGCTGATTTGGAAGCTTGCTTCTGTCGCCCTATGCATTGACCCGATGTGGCAGTATCTTCGGGTAGTGAACAGTGCACCACCCCATTCCAGTGTTAAACAAGAAAGATTCTCATTTAATCCTCCGTGGGTGAGAATTTGAGTTTGAGAATTGGAGACCAAAATGATGAGTTGCACTGACTGGTTTATGAACGTCTATTCATTTAGCGTTTTAATGACCATGTTTGCACACTGATTGGTGTAAAAAAATAAAATAAAACTAAATAATAATAATCTAGCACACCTGTGCAGGTTTGACATGACATGACAGGTAGCTGTCTTGTGGGTGGTGCTGAATCCTGTTAAATGACATGAGGGTCTCATGCCTATACACAAGGGTGTGTCATTGCTGTTGCTTGACCATGCATTGGTTTCTGTGGTCAGTGAATGATAAAAACAAAATTTACCATCCATTGATGGATGGGAAATCCGCCATGAGGCATTTGTTTTTAGAAACTGCTGCTCACAACCAATGTTGCAATGGAGTGTCTCCATCTGCTGGTGGTATTGGAAAGGCATTAGTGCTATGACAGGGTCTGAAGAAGAAGAAGAAGAAGAAGAAGAAGAAGACGGAAAAAAATATATATAAAAAGAAAAAGAGAGAGAGAGAGAGAGACTGACTTAGTGAGCGAGTGAGTGAGAGAGTGAGAGTGAGTGAGAGTGAATGAGTGAGTGAGTGATTGAGTGAGTGAGTGAGTGAGTGAGAACAAATGAGTTAAAGCAAGTGAGTGAGAGAGATCGAATGAATGAAAGTCTGAATGACAGAAAGAAAAAAGGATGAAGAAAGAAGCATGAAGAAAAAAAAATGTATATGGAGTTGCTGACATGAGTGCAATCTACAAAGCCGTTGAGGCTGATCCTCATGGGAGGATTATTGCACCAGGACCCTTAGCACTTTTAAAATGCCATTCAATGCCACGGGCTAGATGTAAACTGCAGATGACCATGTTGTGGTAGTTACCATGGATACCCAAGTGATGTGTGAGCTAACACATAGGCCCAACAGATTCCAAGAAGGCCAGAATCACCAGCGGCACCACCATCGATTGTCAGGTCACCCGGATTCAGCAAATACCAGAGTCCAAAATGATGCAGGTTTATACTGTTAATTTTCAGTTTATCGTTACAGTTGGTGTTATTCCATGTCGGAAGGGACGCAGCTACAGCCAGTGGGGTAACTAGAGACAGGCAGGCAGCTATGTGCAACAAAGGTAGGCGTGTTGTTTTCATATGCAGATCTGAAATATTGTCTTATATGCAAGAGGAGGAGTGATGGGGGTTCAGGCAAAAGCCAGGCTATGGATTGCATTGCTAAATGCTCCATCAGAGTGCAATGGTCGCCTGTCCTTTTTTTAAGTGATGATGTGGGTTTAGCCTGTGCTGTATGTATGTATGGGTGGCTGACTGCCACCCACCCAGAAAGTGTATGGGAGGCTGGTTGGCTGCCAGCCTTCCTTCCATTCCTATGAGTAATGTGAGTGCTCATGAAGGGGACATGGTTGGGTCCACCCCTTTCCCGGTTATCCCCTCTAGGCCTTTTGGCTTAGATCAAGTGTAAAAAAAGAAAGGATCTTGCGACAGATCGCATCCTGAGGCACGTTTTTTTTTGTGTGAATACTTGCACTTGGGTGACTTGTGAGCACATACTGATACATACGTTCCCTATCTGGGGACCATAAATTAAATGGATTTTTGAGAAAGGGAGCTGATTTGGAAGCTTGCTTCTGTCGCCCTATGCATTGACCCGATGTGGCAGTATCTTCGGGTAGTGAACAGTGCACCACCCCATTCCAGTGTTAAACAAGAAAGATTCTCATTTAATCCTCCGTGGGTGAGAATTTGAGTTTGAGAATTGGAGACCAAAATGATGAGTTGCACTGACTGGTTTATGAACGTCTATTCATTTAGCGTTTTAATGACCATGTTTGCACACTGATTGGTGTAAAAAAATAAAATAAAACTAAATAATAATAATCTAGCACACCTGTGCAGGTTTGACATGACATGACAGGTAGCTGTCTTGTGGGTGGTGCTGAATCCTGTTAAATGACATGAGGGTCTCATGCCTATACACAAGGGTGTGTCATTGCTGTTGCTTGACCATGCATTGGTTTCTGTGGTCAGTGAATGATAAAAACAAAATTTACCATCCATTGATGGATGGGAAATCCGCCATGAGGCATTTGTTTTTAGAAACTGCTGCTCACAACCAATGTTGCAATGGAGTGTCTCCATCTGCTGGTGGTATTGGAAAGGCATTAGTGCTATGACAGGGTCTGAAGAAGAAGAAGAAGAAGAAGAAGACGGAAAAAAATATATATAAAAAGAAAAAGAGAGAGAGAGAGAGAGACTGACTTAGTGAGCGAGTGAGTGAGAGAGTGAGAGTGAGTGAGAGTGAATGAGTGAGTGAGTGATTGAGTGAGTGAGTGAGTGAGTGAGAACAAATGAGTTAAAGCAAGTGAGTGAGAGAGATCGAATGAATGAAAGTCTGAATGACAGAAAGAAAAAAGGATGAAGAAAGAAGCATGAAGAAAAAAAAATGTATATGGAGTTGCTGACATGAGTGCAATCTACAAAGCCGTTGAGGCTGATCCTCATGGGAGGATTATTGCACCAGGACCCTTAGCACTTTTAAAATGCCATTCAATGCCACGGGCTAGATGTAAACTGCAGATGACCATGTTGTGGTAGTTACCATGGATACCCAAGTGATGTGTGAGCTAACACATAGGCCCAACAGATTCCAAGAAGGCCAGAATCACCAGCGGCACCACCATCGATTGTCAGGTCACCCGGATTCAGCAAATACCAGAGTCCAAAATGATGCAGGTTTATACTGTTAATTTTCAGTTTATCGTTACAGTTGGTGTTATTCCATGTCGGAAGGGACGCAGCTACAGCCAGTGGGGTAACTAGAGACAGGCAGGCAGCTATGTGCAACAAAGGTAGGCGTGTTGTTTTCATATGCAGATCTGAAATATTGTCTTATATGCAAGAGGAGGAGTGATGGGGGTTCAGGCAAAAGCCAGGCTATGGATTGCATTGCTAAATGCTCCATCAGAGTGCAATGGTCGCCTGTCCTTTTTTTAAGTGATGATGTGGGTTTAGCCTGTGCTGTATGTATGTATGGGTGGCTGACTGCCACCCACCCAGAAAGTGTATGGGAGGCTGGTTGGCTGCCAGCCTTCCTTCCATTCCTATGAGTAATGTGAGTGCTCATGAAGGGGACATGGTTGGGTCCACCCCTTTCCCGGTTATCCCCTCTAGGCCTTTTGGCTTAGATCAAGTGTAAAAAAAGAAAGGATCTTGCGACAGATCGCATCCTGAGGCACGTTTTTTTTTGTGTGAATACTTGCACTTGGGTGACTTGTGAGCACATACTGATACATACGTTCCCTATCTGGGGACCATAAATTAAATGGATTTTTGAGAAAGGGAGCTGATTTGGAAGCTTGCTTCTGTCGCCCTATGCATTGACCCGATGTGGCAGTATCTTCGGGTAGTGAACAGTGCACCACCCCATTCCAGTGTTAAACAAGAAAGATTCTCATTTAATCCTCCGTGGGTGAGAATTTGAGTTTGAGAATTGGAGACCAAAATGATGAGTTGCACTGACTGGTTTATGAACGTCTATTCATTTAGCGTTTTAATGACCATGTTTGCACACTGATTGGTGTAAAAAAATAAAATAAAACTAAATAATAATAATCTAGCACACCTGTGCAGGTTTGACATGACATGACAGGTAGCTGTCTTGTGGGTGGTGCTGAATCCTGTTAAATGACATGAGGGTCTCATGCCTATACACAAGGGTGTGTCATTGCTGTTGCTTGACCATGCATTGGTTTCTGTGGTCAGTGAATGATAAAAACAAAATTTACCATCCATTGATGGATGGGAAATCCGCCATGAGGCATTTGTTTTTAGAAACTGCTGCTCACAACCAATGTTGCAATGGAGTGTCTCCATCTGCTGGTGGTATTGGAAAGGCATTAGTGCTATGACAGGGTCTGAAGAAGAAGAAGAAGAAGAAGAAGAAGACGGAAAAAAATATATATAAAAAGAAAAAGAGAGAGAGAGAGAGAGAGACTGACTTAGTGAGCGAGTGAGTGAGAGAGTGAGAGTGAGTGAGTGAGTGATTGAGTGAGTGAGTGAGTGAGTGAGAACAAATGAGTTAAAGCAAGTGAGTGAGAGAGATCGAATGAATGAAAGTCTGAATGACAGAAAGAAAAAAGGATGAAGAAAGAAGCATGAAGAAAAAAAAATGTATATGGAGTTGCTGACATGAGTGCAATCTACAAAGCCGTTGAGGCTGATCCTCATGGGAGGATTATTGCACCAGGACCCTTAGCACTTTTAAAATGCCATTCAATGCCACGGGCTAGATGTAAACTGCAGATGACCATGTTGTGGTAGTTACCATGGATACCCAAGTGATGTGTGAGCTAACACATAGGCCCAACAGATTCCAAGAAGGCCAGAATCACCAGCGGCACCACCATCGATTGTCAGGTCACCCGGATTCAGCAAATACCAGAGTCCAAAATGATGCAGGTTTATACTGTTAATTTTCAGTTTATCGTTACAGTTGGTGTTATTCCATGTCGGAAGGGACGCAGCTACAGCCAGTGGGGTAACTAGAGACAGGCAGGCAGCTATGTGCAACAAAGGTAGGCGTGTTGTTTTCATATGCAGATCTGAAATATTGTCTTATATGCAAGAGGAGGAGTGATGGGGGTTCAGGCAAAAGCCAGGCTATGGATTGCATTGCTAAATGCTCCATCAGAGTGCAATGGTTGCCTGTCCTTTTTTTAAGTGATGATGTGGGTTTAGCCTGTGCTGTATGTATGTATGGGTGGCTGACTGCCACCCACCCAGAAAGTGTATGGGAGGCTGGTTGGCTGCCAGCCTTCCTTCCATTCCTATGAGTAATGTGAGTGCTCATGAAGGGGACATGGTTGGGTCCACCCCTTTCCCGGTTATCCCCTCTAGGCCTTTTGGCTTAGATCAAGTGTAAAAAAAGAAAGGATCTTGCGACAGATCGCATCCTGAGGCACGTTTTTTTTTGTGTGAATACTTGCACTTGGGTGACTTGTGAGCACATACTGATACATACGTTCCCTATCTGGGGACCATAAATTAAATGGATTTTTGAGAAAGGGAGCTGATTTGGAAGCTTGCTTCTGTCGCCCTATGCATTGACCCGATGTGGCAGTATCTTCGGGTAGTGAACAGTGCACCACCCCATTCCAGTGTTAAACAAGAAAGATTCTCATTTAATCCTCCGTGGGTGAGAATTTGAGTTTGAGAATTGGAGACCAAAATGATGAGTTGCACTGACTGGTTTATGAACGTCTATTCATTTAGCGTTTTAATGACCATGTTTGCACACTGATTGGTGTAAAAAAATAAAATAAAACTAAATAATAATAATCTAGCACACCTGTGCAGGTTTGACATGACATGACAGGTAGCTGTCTTGTGGGTGGTGCTGAATCCTGTTAAATGACATGAGGGTCTCATGCCTATACACAAGGGTGTGTCATTGCTGTTGCTTGACCATGCATTGGTTTCTGTGGTCAGTGAATGATAAAAACAAAATTTACCATCCATTGATGGATGGGAAATCCGCCATGAGGCATTTGTTTTTAGAAACTGCTGCTCACAACCAATGTTGCAATGGAGTGTCTCCATCTGCTGGTGGTATTGGAAAGGCATTAGTGCTATGACAGGGTCTGAAGAAGAAGAAGAAGAAGAAGAAGAAGACGGAAAAAAATATATATAAAAAGAAAAAGAGAGAGAGAGAGAGAGACTGACTTAGTGAGCGAGTGAGTGAGAGAGTGAGAGTGAGTGAGAGTGAATGAGTGAGTGAGTGATTGAGTGAGTGAGTGAGTGAGTGAGTGAGAACAAATGAGTTAAAGCAAGTGAGTGAGAGAGATCGAATGAATGAAAGTCTGAATGACAGAAAGAAAAAAGGATGAAGAAAGAAGCATGAAGAAAAAAAAATGTATATGGAGTTGCTGACATGAGTGCAATCTACAAAGCCGTTGAGGCTGATCCTCATGGGAGGATTATTGCACCAGGACCCTTAGCACTTTTAAAATGCCATTCAATGCCACGGGCTAGATGTAAACTGCAGATGACCATGTTGTGGTAGTTACCATGGATACCCAAGTGATGTGTGAGCTAACACATAGGCCCAACAGATTCCAAGAAGGCCAGAA
The DNA here is from genome assembly GCF_029499605.1 of Hyla sarda. Lineage (NCBI taxonomy): Eukaryota > Metazoa > Chordata > Amphibia > Anura > Hylidae > Hyla > Hyla sarda. The sequence goes on along the minus strand of NW_026607742.1, from coordinate 15,717 downwards.
TCACCAGCGGCACCACCATCGATTGTCAGGTCACCCGGATTCAGCAAATACCAGAGTCCAAAATGATGCAGGTTTATACTGTTAATTTTCAGTTTATCGTTACAGTTGGTGTTATTCCATGTCGGAAGGGACGCAGCTACAGCCAGTGGGGCAACTAGAGACAGGCAGGCAGCTATGTGCAACAAAGGTAGGCGTGTTGTTTTCATATGCAGATCTGAAATATTGTCTTATATGCAAGAGGAGGAGTGATGGGGGTTCAGGCAAAAGCCAGGCTATGGATTGCATTGCTAAATGCTCCATCAGAGTGCAATGGTCGCCTGTCCTTTTTTTAAGTGATGATGTGGGTTTAGCCTGTGCTGTATGTATGTATGGGTGGCTGACTGCCACCCACCCAGAAAGTGTATGGGAGGCTGGTTGGCTGCCAGCCTTCCTTCCATTCCTATGAGTAATGTGAGTGCTCATGAAGGGGACATGGTTGGGTCCACCCCTTTCCCGGTTATCCCCTCTAGGCCTTTTGGCTTAGATCAAGTGTAAAAAAAGAAAGGATCTTGCGACAGATCGCATCCTGAGGCACGTTTTTTTTTGTGTGAATACTTGCACTTGGGTGACTTGTGAGCACATACTGATACATACGTTCCCTATCTGGGGACCATAAATTAAATGGATTTTTGAGAAAGGGAGCTGATTTGGAAGCTTGCTTCTGTCGCCCTATGCATTGACCCGATGTGGCAGTATCTTCGGGTAGTGAACAGTGCACCACCCTATTCCAGTGTTAAACAAGAAAGATTCTCATTTAATCCTCCGTGGGTGAGAATTTGAGTTTGAGAATTGGAGACCAAAATGATGAGTTGCACTGACTGGTTTATGAACGTCTATTCATTTAGCGTTTTAATGACCATGTTTGCACACTGATTGGTGTAAAAAAATAAAATAAAACTAAATAATAATAATCTAGCACACCTGTGCAGGTTTGACATGACATGACAGGTAGCTGTCTTGTGGGTGGTGCTGAATCCTGTTAAATGACATGAGGGTCTCATGCCTATACACAAGGGTGTGTCATTGCTGTTGCTTGACCATGCATTGGTTTCTGTGGTCAGTGAATGATAAAAACAAAATTTACCATCCATTGATGGATGGGAAATCCGCCATGAGGCATTTGTTTTTAGAAACTGCTGCTCACAACCAATGTTGCAATGGAGTGTCTCCATCTGCTGGTGGTATTGGAAAGGCATTAGTGCTATGACAGGGTCTGAAGAAGAAGAAGAAGAAGAAGAAGAAGAAGAAGAAGAAGACGGAAAAAAATATATATAAAAAGAAAAAGAGAGAGAGAGAGAGAGACTGACTTAGTGAGCGAGTGAGTGAGAGAGTGAGAGTGAGTGAGAGTGAATGAGTGAGTGATTGAGTGAGTGAGTGAGTGAGTGAGTGAGAACAAATGAGTTAAAGCAAGTGAGTGAGAGAGATCGAATGAATGAAAGTCTGAATGACAGAAAGAAAAAAGGATGAAGAAAGAAGCATGAAGAAAAAAAAATGTATATGGAGTTGCTGACATGAGTGCAATCTACAAAGCCGTTGAGGCTGATCCTCATGGGAGGATTATTGCACCAGGACCCTTAGCACTTTTAAAATGCCATTCAATGCCACGGGCTAGATGTAAACTGCAGATGACCATGTTGTGGTAGTTACCATGGATACCCAAGTGATGTGTGAGCTAACACATAGGCCCAACAGATTCCAAGAAGGCCAGAATCACCAGCGGCACCACCATCGATTGTCAGGTCACCCGGATTCAGCAAATACCAGAGTCCAAAATGATGCAGGTTTATACTGTTAATTTTCAGTTTATCGTTACAGTTGGTGTTATTCCATGTCGGAAGGGACGCAGCTACAGCCAGTGGGGTAACTAGAGACAGGCAGGCAGCTATGTGCAACAAAGGTAGGCGTGTTGTTTTCATATGCAGATCTGAAATATTGTCTTATATGCAAGAGGAGGAGTGATGGGGGTTCAGGCAAAAGCCAGGCTATGGATTGCATTGCTAAATGCTCCATCAGAGTGCAATGGTCGCCTGTCCTTTTTTTAAGTGATGATGTGGGTTTAGCCTGTGCTGTATGTATGTATGGGTGGCTGACTGCCACCCACCCAGAAAGTGTATGGGAGGCTGGTTGGCTGCCAGCCTTCCTTCCATTCCTATGAGTAATGTGAGTGCTCATGAAGGGGACATGGTTGGGTCCACCCCTTTCCCGGTTATCCCCTCTAGGCCTTTTGGCTTAGAGCAAGTGTAAAAAAAGAAAGGATCTTGCGACAGATCGCATCCTGAGGCACGTTTTTTTTTGTGTGAATACTTGCACTTGGGTGACTTGTGAGCACATACTGATACATACGTTCCCTATCTGGGGACCATAAATTAAATGGATTTTTGAGAAAGGGAGCTGATTTGGAAGCTTGCTTCTGTCGCCCTATGCATTGACCCGATGTGGCAGTATCTTCGGGTAGTGAACAGTGCACCACCCCATTCCAGTGTTAAACAAGAAAGATTCTCATTTAATCCTCCGTGGGTGAGAATTTGAGTTTGAGAATTGGAGACCAAAATGATGAGTTGCACTGACTGGTTTATGAACGTCTATTCATTTAGCGTTTTAATGACCATGTTTGCACACTGATTGGTGTAAAAAAATAAAATAAAACTAAATAATAATAATCTAGCACACCTGTGCAGGTTTGACATGACATGACAGGTAGCTGTCTTGTGGGTGGTGCTGAATCCTGTTAAATGACATGAGGGTCTCATGCCTATACACAAGGGTGTGTCATTGCTGTTGCTTGACCATGCATTGGTTTCTGTGGTCAGTGAATGATAAAAACAAAATTTACCATCCATTGATGGATGGGAAATCCGCCATGAGGCATTTGTTTTTAGAAACTGCTGCTCACAACCAATGTTGCAATGGAGTGTCTCCATCTGCTGGTGGTATTGGAAAGGCATTAGTGCTATGACAGGGTCTGAAGAAGAAGAAGAAGAAGAAGAAGAAGAAGAAGAAGAAGAAGACGGAAAAAAATATATATAAAAAGAAAAAGAGAGAGAGAGAGAGAGAGACTGACTTAGTGAGCGAGTGAGTGAGAGAGTGAGAGTGAGTGAGTGATTGAGTGAGTGAGTGAGTGAGTGAGTGAGAACAAATGAGTTAAAGCAAGTGAGTGAGAGAGATCGAATGAATGAAAGTCTGAATGACAGAAAGAAAAAAGGATGAAGAAAGAAGCATGAAGAAAAAAAAATGTATATGGAGTTGCTGACATGAGTGCAATCTACAAAGCCGTTGAGGCTGATCCTCATGGGAGGATTATTGCACCAGGACCCTTAGCACTTTTAAAATGCCATTCAATGCCACGGGCTAGATGTAAACTGCAGATGACCATGTTGTGGTAGTTACCATGGATACCCAAGTGATGTGTGAGCTAACACATAGGCCCAACAGATTCCAAGAAGGCCAGAATCACCAGCGGCACCACCATCGATTGTCAGGTCACCCGGATTCAGCAAATACCAGAGTCCAAAATGATGCAGGTTTATACTGTTAATTTTCAGTTTATCGTTACAGTTGGTGTTATTCCATGTCGGAAGGGACGCAGCTACAGCCAGTGGGGTAACTAGAGACAGGCAGGCAGCTATGTGCAACAAAGGTAGGCGTGTTGTTTTCATATGCAGATCTGAAATATTGTCTTATATGCAAGAGGAGGAGTGATGGGGGTTCAGGCAAAAGCCAGGCTATGGATTGCATTGCTAAATGCTCCATCAGAGTGCAATGGTCGCCTGTCCTTTTTTTAAGTGATGATGTGGGTTTAGCCTGTGCTGTATGTATGTATGGGTGGCTGACTGCCACCCACCCAGAAAGTGTATGGGAGGCTGGTTGGCTGCCAGCCTTCCTTCCATTCCTATGAGTAATGTGAGTGCTCATGAAGGGGACATGGTTGGGTCCACCCCTTTCCCGGTTATCCCCTCTAGGCCTTTTGGCTTAGATCAAGTGTAAAAAAAGAAAGGATCTTGCGACAGATCGCATCCTGAGGCACGTTTTTTTTTGTGTGAATACTTGCACTTGGGTGACTTGTGAGCACATACTGATACATACGTTCCCTATCTGGGGACCATAAATTAAATGGATTTTTGAGAAAGGGAGCTGATTTGGAAGCTTGCTTCTGTCGCCCTATGCATTGACCCGATGTGGCAGTATCTTCGGGTAGTGAACAGTGCACCACCCCATTCCAGTGTTAAACAAGAAAGATTCTCATTTAATCCTCCGTGGGTGAGAATTTGAGTTTGAGAATTGGAGACCAAAATGATGAGTTGCACTGACTGGTTTATGAACGTCTATTCATTTAGCGTTTTAATGACCATGTTTGCACACTGATTGGTGTAAAAAAATAAAATAAAACTAAATAATAATAATCTAGCACACCTGTGCAGGTTTGACATGACATGACAGGTAGCTGTCTTGTGGGTGGTGCTGAATCCTGTTAAATGACATGAGGGTCTCATGCCTATACACAAGGGTGTGTCATTGCTGTTGCTTGACCATGCATTGGTTTCTGTGGTCAGTGAATGATAAAAACAAAATTTACCATCCATTGATGGATGGGAAATCCGCCATGAGGCATTTGTTTTTAGAAACTGCTGCTCACAACCAATGTTGCAATGGAGTGTCTCCATCTGCTGGTGGTATTGGAAAGGCATTAGTGCTATGACAGGGTCTGAAGAAGAAGAAGAAGAAGAAGAAGAAGAAGAAGACGGAAAAAAATATATATAAAAAGAAAAAGAGAGAGAGAGAGAGAGAGAGACTGACTTAGTGAGCGAGTGAGTGAGAGAGTGAGAGTGAGTGAGAGTGAATGAGTGAGTGATTGAGTGAGTGAGTGAGTGAGTGAGTGAGAACAAATGAGTTAAAGCAAGTGAGTGAGAGAGATCGAATGAATGAAAGTCTGAATGACAGAAAGAAAAAAGGATGAAGAAAGAAGCATGAAGAAAAAAAAATGTATATGGAGTTGCTGACATGAGTGCAATCTACAAAGCCGTTGAGGCTGATCCTCATGGGAGGATTATTGCACCAGGACCCTTAGCACTTTTAAAATGCCATTCAATGCCACGGGCTAGATGTAAACTGCAGATGACCATGTTGTGGTAGTTACCATGGATACCCAAGTGATGTGTGAGCTAACACATAGGCCCAACAGATTCCAAGAAGGCCAGAATCACCAGCGGCACCACCATCGATTGTCAGGTCACCCGGATTCAGCAAATACCAGAGTCCAAAATGATGCAGGTTTATACTGTTAATTTTCAGTTTATCGTTACAGTTGGTGTTATTCCATGTCGGAAGGGACGCAGCTACAGCCAGTGGGGTAACTAGAGACAGGCAGGCAGCTATGTGCAACAAAGGTAGGCATGTTGTTTTCATATGCAGATCTGAAATATTGTCTTATATGCAAGAGGAGGAGTGATGGGGGTTCAGGCAAAAGCCAGGCTATGGATTGCATTGCTAAATGCTCCATCAGAGTGCAATGGTCGCCTGTCCTTTTTTTAAGTGATGATGTGGGTTTAGCCTGTGCTGTATGTATGTATGGGTGGCTGACTGCCACCCACCCAGAAAGTGTATGGGAGGCTGGTTGGCTGCCAGCCTTCCTTCCATTCCTATGAGTAATGTGAGTGCTCATGAAGGGGACATGGTTGGGTCCACCCCTTTCCCGGTTATCCCCTCTAGGCCTTTTGGCTTAGATCAAGTGTAAAAAAAGAAAGGATCTTGCGACAGATCGCATCCTGAGGCACGTTTTTTTTTGTGTGAATACTTGCACTTGGGTGACTTGTGAGCACATACTGATACATACGTTCCCTATCTGGGGACCATAAATTAAATGGATTTTTGAGAAAGGGAGCTGATTTGGAAGCTTGCTTCTGTCGCCCTATGCATTGACCCGATGTGGCAGTATCTTCGGGTAGTGAACAGTGCACCACCCCATTCCAGTGTTAAACAAGAAAGATTCTCATTTAATCCTCCGTGGGTGAGAATTTGAGTTTGAGAATTGGAGACCAAAATGATGAGTTGCACTGACTGGTTTATGAACGTCTATTCATTTAGCGTTTTAATGACCATGTTTGCACACTGATTGGTGTAAAAAAATAAAATAAAACTAAATAATAATAATCTAGCACACCTGTGCAGGTTTGACATGACATGACAGGTAGCTGTCTTGTGGGTGGTGCTGAATCCTGTTAAATGACATGAGGGTCTCATGCCTATACACAAGGGTGTGTCATTGCTGTTGCTTGACCATGCATTGGTTTCTGTGGTCAGTGAATGATAAAAACAAAATTTACCATCCATTGATGGATGGGAAATCCGCCATGAGGCATTTGTTTTTAGAAACTGCTGCTCACAACCAATGTTGCAATGGAGTGTCTCCATCTGCTGGTGGTATTGGAAAGGCATTAGTGCTATGACAGGGTCTGAAGAAGAAGAAGAAGAAGAAGAAGAAGACGGAAAAAAATATATATAAAAAGAAAAAGAGAGAGAGAGAGAGAGACTGACTTAGTGAGCGAGTGAGTGAGAGAGTGAGAGTGAGTGAGAGTGAATGAGTGAGTGATTGAGTGAGTGAGTGAGTGAGTGAGTGAGAACAAATGAGTTAAAGCAAGTGAGTGAGAGAGATCGAATGAATGAAAGTCTGAATGACAGAAAGAAAAAAGGATGAAGAAAGAAGCATGAAGAAAAAAAAATGTATATGGAGTTGCTGACATGAGTGCAATCTACAAAGCCGTTGAGGCTGATCCTCATGGGAGGATTATTGCACCAGGACCCTTAGCACTTTTAAAATGCCATTCAATGCCACGGGCTAGATGTAAACTGCAGATGACCATGTTGTGGTAGTTACCATGGATACCCAAGTGATGTGTGAGCTAACACATAGGCCCAACAGATTCCAAGAAGGCCAGAATCACCAGCGGCACCACCATCGATTGTCAGGTCACCCGGATTCAGCAAATACCAGAGTCCAAAATGATGCAGGTTTATACTGTTAATTTTCAGTTTATCGTTACAGTTGGTGTTATTCCATGTCGGAAGGGACGCAGCTACAGCCAGTGGGGTAACTAGAGACAGGCAGGCAGCTATGTGCAACAAAGGTAGGCGTGTTGTTTTCATATGCAGATCTGAAATATTGTCTTATATGCAAGAGGAGGAGTGATGGGGGTTCAGGCAAAAGCCAGGCTATGGATTGCATTGCTAAATGCTCCATCAGAGTGCAATGGTCGCCTGTCCTTTTTTTAAGTGATGATGTGGGTTTAGCCTGTGCTGTATGTATGTATGGGTGGCTGACTGCCACCCACCCAGAAAGTGTATGGGAGGCTGGTTGGCTGCCAGCCTTCCTTCCATTCCTATGAGTAATGTGAGTGCTCATGAAGGGGACATGGTTGGGTCCACCCCTTTCCCGGTTATCCCCTCTAGGCCTTTTGGCTTAGATCAAGTGTAAAAAAAGAAAGGATCTTGCGACAGATTGCATCCTGAGGCACGTTTTTTTTTGTGTGAATACTTGCACTTGGGTGACTTGTGAGCACATACTGATACATACGTTCCCTATCTGGGGACCATAAATTAAATGGATTTTTGAGAAAGGGAGCTGATTTGGAAGCTTGCTTCTGTCGCCCTATGCATTGACCCGATGTGGCAGTATCTTCGGGTAGTGAACAGTGCACCACCCCATTCCAGTGTTAAACAAGAAAGATTCTCATTTAATCCTCCGTGGGTGAGAATTTGAGTTTGAGAATTGGAGACCAAAATGATGAGTTGCACTGACTGGTTTATGAACGTCTATTCATTTAGCGTTTTAATGACCATGTTTGCACACTGATTGGTGTAAAAAAATAAAATAAAACTAAATAATAATAATCTAGCACACCTGTGCAGGTTTGACATGACATGACAGGTAGCTGTCTTGTGGGTGGTGCTGAATCCTGTTAAATGACATGAGGGTCTCATGCCTATACACAAGGGTGTGTCATTGCTGTTGCTTGACCATGCATTGGTTTCTGTGGTCAGTGAATGATAAAAACAAAATTTACCATCCATTGATGGATGGGAAATCCGCCATGAGGCATTTGTTTTTAGAAACTGCTGCTCACAACCAATGTTGCAATGGAGTGTCTCCATCTGCTGGTGGTATTGGAAAGGCATTAGTGCTATGACAGGGTCTGAAGAAGAAGAAGAAGAAGAAGAAGAAGAAGAAGAAGAAGACGGAAAAAAATATATATAAAAAGAAAAAGAGAGAGAGAGAGAGAGACTGACTTAGTGAGCGAGTGAGTGAGAGAGTGAGAGTGAGTGAGAGTGAATGAGTGAGTGAGTGATTGAGTGAGTGAGTGAGTGAGTGAGTGAGAACAAATGAGTTAAAGCAAGTGAGTGAGAGAGATCGAATGAATGAAAGTCTGAATGACAGAAAGAAAAAAGGATGAAGAAAGAAGCATGAAGAAAAAAAAATGTATATGGAGTTGCTGACATGAGTGCAATCTACAAAGCCGTTGAGGCTGATCCTCATGGGAGGATTATTGCACCAGGACCCTTAGCACTTTTAAAATGCCATTCAATGCCACGGGCTAGATGTAAACTGCAGATGACCATGTTGTGGTAGTTACCATGGATACCCAAGTGATGTGTGAGCTAACACATAGGCCCAACAGATTCCAAGAAGGCCAGAATCACCAGCGGCACCACCATCGATTGTCAGGTCACCCGGATTCAGCAAATACCAGAGTCCAAAATGATGCAGGTTTATACTGTTAATTTTCAGTTTATCGTTACAGTTGGTGTTATTCCATGTCGGAAGGGACGCAGCTACAGCCAGTGGGGTAACTAGAGACAGGCAGGCAGCTATGTGCAACAAAGGTAGGCGTGTTGTTTTCATATGCAGATCTGAAATATTGTCTTATATGCAAGAGGAGGAGTGATGGGGGTTCAGGCAAAAGCCAGGCTATGGATTGCATTGCTAAATGCTCCATCAGAGTGCAATGGTCGCCTGTCCTTTTTTTAAGTGATGATGTGGGTTTAGCCTGTGCTGTATGTATGTATGGCTGGCTGACTGCCACCCACCCAGAAAGTGTATGGGAGGCTGGTTGGCTGCCAGCCTTCCTTCCATTCCTATGAGTAATGTGAGTGCTCATGAAGGGGACATGGTTGGGTCCACCCCTTTCCCGGTTATCCCCTCTAGGCCTTTTGGCTTAGATCAAGTGTAAAAAAAGAAAGGATCTTGCGACAGATCGCATCCTGAGGCACGTTTTTTTTTTGTGTGAATACTTGCACTTGGGTGACTTGTGAGCACATACTGATACATACGTTCCCTATCTGGGGACCATAAATTAAATGGATTTTTGAGAAAGGGAGCTGATTTGGAAGCTTGCTTCTGTCGCCCTATGCATTGACCCGATGTGGCAGTATCTTCGGGTAGTGAACAGTGCACCACCCCATTCCAGTGTTAAACAAGAAAGATTCTCATTTAATCCTCCGTGGGTGAGAATTTGAGTTTGAGAATTGGAGACCAAAATGATGAGTTGCACTGACTGGTTTATGAACGTCTATTCATTTAGCGTTTTAATGACCATGTTTGCACACTGATTGGTGTAAAAAAATAAAATAAAACTAAATAATAATAATCTAGCACACCTGTGCAGGTTTGACATGACATGACAGGTAGCTGTCTTGTGGGTGGTGCTGAATCCTGTTAAATGACATGAGGGTCTCATGCCTATACACAAGGGTGTGTCATTGCTGTTGCTTGACCATGCATTGGTTTCTGTGGTCAGTGAATGATAAAAACAAAATTTACCATCCATTGATGGATGGGAAATCCGCCATGAGGCATTTGTTTTTAGAAACTGCTGCTCACAACCAATGTTGCAATGGAGTGTCTCCATCTGCTGGTGGTATTGGAAAGGCATTAGTGCTATGACAGGGTCTGAAGAAGAAGAAGAAGAAGAAGACGGAAAAAAATATATATAAAAAGAAAAAGAGAGAGAGAGAGAGAGACTGACTTAGTGAGCGAGTGAGTGAGAGAGTGAGAGTGAGTGAGAGTGAATGAGTGAGTGAGTGATTGAGTGAGTGAGTGAGTGAGTGAGAACAAATGAGTTAAAGCAAGTGAGTGAGAGAGATCGAATGAATGAAAGTCTGAATGACAGAAAGAAAAAAGGATGAAGAAAGAAGCATGAAGAAAAAAAAATGTATATGGAGTTGCTGACATGAGTGCAATCTACAAAGCCGTTGAGGCTGATCCTCATGGGAGGATTATTGCACCAGGACCCTTAGCACTTTTAAAATGCCATTCAATGCCACGGGCTAGATGTAAACTGCAGATGACCATGTTGTGGTAGTTACCATGGATACCCAAGTGATGTGTGAGCTAACACATAGGCCCAACAGATTCCAAGAAGGCCAGAATCACCAGCGGCACCACCATCGATTGTCAGGTCACCCGGATTCAGCAAATACCAGAGTCCAAAATGATGCAGGTTTATACTGTTAATTTTCAGTTTATCGTTACAGTTGGTGTTATTCCATGTCGGAAGGGACGCAGCTACAGCCAGTGGGGTAACTAGAGACAGGCAGGCAGCTATGTGCAACAAAGGTAGGCGTGTTGTTTTCATATGCAGATCTGAAATATTGTCTTATATGCAAGAGGAGGAGTGATGGGGGTTCAGGCAAAAGCCAGGCTATGGATTGCATTGCTAAATGCTCCATCAGAGTGCAATGGTCGCCTGTCCTTTTTTTAAGTGATGATGTGGGTTTAGCCTGTGCTGTATGTATGTATGGGTGGCTGACTGCCACCCACCCAGAAAGTGTATGGGAGGCTGGTTGGCTGCCAGCCTTCCTTCCATTCCTATGAGTAATGTGAGTGCTCATGAAGGGGACATGGTTGGGTCCACCCCTTTCCCGGTTATCCCCTCTAGGCCTTTTGGCTTAGATCAAGTGTAAAAAAAGAAAGGATCTTGCGACAGATCGCATCCTGAGGCACGTTTTTTTTTGTGTGAATACTTGCACTTGGGTGACTTGTGAGCACATACTGATACATACGTTCCCTATCTGGGGACCATAAATTAAATGGATTTTTGAGAAAGGGAGCTGATTTGGAAGCTTGCTTCTGTCGCCCTATGCATTGACCCGATGTGGCAGTATCTTCGGGTAGTGAACAGTGCACCACCCCATTCCAGTGTTAAACAAGAAAGATTCTCATTTAATCCTCCGTGGGTGAGAATTTGAGTTTGAGAATTGGAGACCAAAATGATGAGTTGCACTGACTGGTTTATGAACGTCTATTCATTTAGCGTTTTAATGACCATGTTTGCACACTGATTGGTGTAAAAAAATAAAATAAAACTAAATAATAATAATCTAGCACACCTGTGCAGGTTTGACATGACATGACAGGTAGCTGTCTTGTGGGTGGTGCTGAATCCTGTTAAATGACATGAGGGTCTCATGCCTATACACAAGGGTGTGTCATTGCTGTTGCTTGACCATGCATTGGTTTCTGTGGTCAGTGAATGATAAAAACAAAATTTACCATCCATTGATGGATGGGAAATCCGCCATGAGGCATTTGTTTTTAGAAACTGCTGCTCACAACCAATGTTGCAATGGAGTGTCTCCATCTGCTGGTGGTATTGGAAAGGCATTAGTGCTATGACAGGGTCTGAAGAAGAAGAAGAAGAAGAAGAAGAAGACGGAAAAAAATATATATAAAAAGAAAAAGAGAGAGAGAGAGAGAGACTGACTTAGTGAGCGAGTGAGTGAGAGAGTGAGAGTGAGTGAGAGTGAATGAGTGAGTGAGTGATTGAGTGAGTGAGTGAGTGAGTGAGAACAAATGAGTTAAAGCAAGTGAGTGAGAGAGATCGAATGAATGAAAGTCTGAATGACAGAAAGAAAAAAGGATGAAGAAAGAAGCATGAAGAAAAAAAAATGTATATGGAGTTGCTGACATGAGTGCAATCTACAAAGCCGTTGAGGCTGATCCTCATGGGAGGATTATTGCACCAGGACCCTTAGCACTTTTAAAATGCCATTCAATGCCACGGGCTAGATGTAAACTGCAGATGACCATGTTGTGGTAGTTACCATGGATACCCAAGTGATGTGTGAGCTAACACATAGGCCCAACAGATTCCAAGAAGGCCAGAATCACCAGCGGCACCACCATCGATTGTCAGGTCACCCGGATTCAGCAAATACCAGAGTCCAAAATGATGCAGGTTTATACTGTTAATTTTCAGTTTATCGTTACAGTTGGTGTTATTCCATGTCGGAAGGGACGCAGCTACAGCCAGTGGGGTAACTAGAGACAGGCAGGCAGCTATGTGCAACAAAGGTAGGCGTGTTGTTTTCATATGCAGATCTGAAATATTGTCTTATATGCAAGAGGAGGAGTGATGGGGGTTCAGGCAAAAGCCAGGCTATGGATTGCATTGCTAAATGCTCCATCAGAGTGCAATGGTCGCCTGTCCTTTTTTTAAGTGATGATGTGGGTTTAGCCTGTGCTGTATGTATGTATGGGTGGCTGACTGCCACCCACCCAGAAAGTGTATGGGAGGCTGGTTGGCTGCCAGCCTTCCTTCCATTCCTATGAGTAATGTGAGTGCTCATGAAGGGGACATGGTTGGGTCCACCCCTTTCCCGGTTATCCCCTCTAGGCCTTTTGGCTTAGATCAAGTGTAAAAAAAGAAAGGATCTTGCGACAGATCGCATCCTGAGGCACGTTTTTTTTTGTGTGAATACTTGCACTTGGGTGACTTGTGAGCACATACTGATACATACGTTCCCTATCTGGGGACCATAAATTAAATGGATTTTTGAGAAAGGGAGCTGATTTGGAAGCTTGCTTCTGTCGCCCTATGCATTGACCCGATGTGGCAGTATCTTCGGGTAGTGAACAGTGCACCACCCCATTCCAGTGTTAAACAAGAAAGATTCTCATTTAATCCTCCGTGGGTGAGAATTTGAGTTTGAGAATTGGAGACCAAAATGATGAGTTGCACTGACTGGTTTATGAACGTCTATTCATTTAGCGTTTTAATGACCATGTTTGCACACTGATTGGTGTAAAAAAATAAAATAAAACTAAATAATAATAATCTAGCACACCTGTGCAGGTTTGACATGACATGACAGGTAGCTGTCTTGTGGGTGGTGCTGAATCCTGTTAAATGACATGAGGGTCTCATGGCTATACACAAGGGTGTGTCATTGCTGTTGCTTGACCATGCATTGGTTTCTGTGGTCAGTGAATGATAAAAACAAAATTTACCATCCATTGATGGATGGGAAATCCGCCATGAGGCATTTGTTTTTAGAAACTGCTGCTCACAACCAATGTTGCAATGGAGTGTCTCCATCTGCTGGTGGTATTGGAAAGGCATTAGTGCTATGACAGGGTCTGAAGAAGAAGAAGAAGAAGAAGAAGAAGACGGAAAAAAATATATATAAAAAGAAAAAGAGAGAGAGAGAGAGAGACTGACTTAGTGAGCGAGTGAGTGAGAGAGTGAGAGTGAGTGAGAGTGAATGAGTGAGTGAGTGATTGAGTGAGTGAGTGAGTGAGTGAGAACAAATGAGTTAAAGCAAGTGAGTGAGAGAGATCGAATGAATGAAAGTCTGAATGACAGAAAGAAAAAAGGATGAAGAAAGAAGCATGAAGAAAAAAAAATGTATATGGAGTTGCTGACATGAGTGCAATCTACAAAGCCGTTGAGGCTGATCCTCATGGGAGGATTATTGCACCAGGACCCTTAGCACTTTTAAAATGCCATTCAATGCCACGGGCTAGATGTAAACTGCAGATGACCATGTTGTGGTAGTTACCATGGATACCCAAGTGATGTGTGAGCTAACACATAGGCCCAACAGATTCCAAGAAGGCCAGAATCACCAGCGGCACCACCATCGATTGTCAGGTCACCCGGATTCAGCAAATACCAGAGTCCAAAATGATGCAGGTTTATACTGTTAATTTTCAGTTTATCGTTACAGTTGGTGTTATTCCATGTCGGAAGGGACGCAGCTACAGCCAGTGGGGTAACTAGAGACAGGCAGGCAGCTATGTGCAACAAAGGTAGGCGTGTTGTTTTCATATGCAGATCTGAAATATTGTCTTATATGCAAGAGGAGGAGTGATGGGGGTTCAGGCAAAAGCCAGGCTATGGATTGCATTGCTAAATGCTCCATCAGAGTGCAATGGTCGCCTGTCCTTTTTTTAAGTGATGATGTGGGTTTAGCCTGTGCTGTATGTATGTATGGGTGGCTGACTGCCACCCACCCAGAAAGTGTATGGGAGGCTGGTTGGCTGCCAGCCTTCCTTCCATTCCTATGAGTAATGTGAGTGCTCATGAAGGGGACATGGTTGGGTCCACCCCTTTCCCGGTTATCCCCTCTAGGCCTTTTGGCTTAGATCAAGTGTAAAAAAAGAAAGGATCTTGCGACAGATTGCATCCTGAGGCACGTTTTTTTTTGTGTGAATACTTGCACTTGGGTGACTTGTGAGCACATACTGATACATACGTTCCCTATCTGGGGACCATAAATTAAATGGATTTTTGAGAAAGGGAGCTGATTTGGAAGCTTGCTTCTGTCGCCCTATGCATTGACCCGATGTGGCAGTATCTTCGGGTAGTGAACAGTGCACCACCCCATTCCAGTGTTAAACAAGAAAGATTCTCATTTAATCCTCCGTGGGTGAGAATTTGAGTTTGAGAATTGGAGACCAAAATGATGAGTTGCACTGACTGGTTTATGAACGTCTATTCATTTAGCGTTTTAATGACCATGTTTGCACACTGATTGGTGTAAAAAAATAAAATAAAACTAAATAATAATAATCTAGCACACCTGTGCAGGTTTGACATGACATGACAGGTAGCTGTCTTGTGGGTGGTGCTGAATCCTGTTAAATGACATGAGGGTCTCATGCCTATACACAAGGGTGTGTCATTGCTGTTGCTTGACCATGCATTGGTTTCTGTGGTCAGTGAATGATAAAAACAAAATTTACCATCCATTGATGGATGGGAAATCCGCCATGAGGCATTTGTTTTTAGAAACTGCTGCTCACAACCAATGTTGCAATGGAGTGTCTCCATCTGCTGGTGGTATTGGAAAGGCATTAGTGCTATGACAGGGTCTGAAGAAGAAGAAGAAGAAGAAGAAGAAGAAGAAGACGGAAAAAAATATATATAAAAAGAAAAAGAGAGAGAGAGAGAGAGACTGACTTAGTGAGCGAGTGAGTGAGAGAGTGAGAGTGAGTGAGAGTGAATGAGTGAGTGAGTGATTGAGTGAGTGAGTGAGTGAGTGAGTGAGAAC
This sequence comes from Hyla sarda, assembly GCF_029499605.1. Taxonomy (NCBI): domain Eukaryota; kingdom Metazoa; phylum Chordata; class Amphibia; order Anura; family Hylidae; genus Hyla; species Hyla sarda. The sequence continues at coordinate 354 of NW_026607742.1, read as the reverse complement.
AAATGAGTTAAAGCAAGTGAGTGAGAGAGATCGAATGAATGAAAGTATGAATGACAGAAAGAAAAAAGGATGAAGAAAGAAGCATGAAGAAAAAAAAATGTATATGGAGTTGCTGACATGAGTGCAATCTACAAAGCCGTTGAGGCTGATCCTCATGGGAGGATTATTGCACCAGGACCCTTAGCACTTTTAAAATGCCATTCAATGCCACGGGCTAGATGTAAACTGCAGATGACCATGTTGTGGTAGTTACCATGGATACCCAAGTGATGTGTGAGCTAACACATAGGCCCAACAGATTCCAAGAAGGCCAGAATCACCAGCGGCACCACCATCGATTGTCAGGTCACCCGG